>NW_023331121.1:0-50433 GCF_011100685.1 Canis lupus familiaris | reverse complement strand
GGTTTCCGGCCTGGGTCTGAGGAGAGGAGCTCCGTCCCCAAACCGAGCGGAGCCGGACACCGTGTATTATCCAGTTCAGCCATATGATCCGGGATGCCCGCCCCCCAGGACTTTGCCTAAAGATCCATGAAGCCCCCCCCCGACTCCGCCTAAACGGAAGCCTTCGGATCAATGGAAGGTTTGTTTCCAGTGGGAAAAGACCAGCCAGTCACTGGTGACGTGTTTCCGAAGCCCGTGTTTGTCGAGGAAAGTGCGTCCAGCCCATAGACGAAGTCTCCAAATTCCGATATGAAAAGAAACAGCTCAATAAAAACCGGGAAAACATGTGTGGGATCGGCCGCAGAAGGACGGCACGTGGCTGTGAGGACACTGCCCACCCCGTCCATTGCCAGGGAAATCCAGGTGAGAAGCACCCTGAGAGGCCCGGTTTTCATCCCCTCGTTCCTGGCGGGGTTGGTGGGTCGAGTGCCGACGTCAGGATGTTTGGTTTAGTTTTGTGTAGGGGAGCCTTGATTGGGGTGGCCGTAAATTCACAGGGAGGCCGGGAGCAGGTGGCAGGGGGCCCCGTCCCCGCGGCCACCTCCCCGGGGCCGACAGCGCCGCTGCCCCCACTACAGCCGAGAAGCCAGCGCTGAGCCATCCTCGCCGCCGGGCAAGGCCCGGGCTTCATTTCCATCCCCGGGTGTTCGCTCGTGGCCCTTTTCTGTCCCAGGCTTGAGCCCCGGGCAAGCACAGGACACTCAGCCACCCCGCCGCCGCCTCTTCCTCCTCCTGTGTCTCTGGGTGAGATGGTTTCTCAGGTCTTGCCCGTGTGCGGCGACCTGGACATCCGCAGTGTCCTGCATTGCACGTCTGTCCTGCAACTTCACGCGCGGGGAGGAAGGAGCACGAGAGAAGTGTCGCCGTCGTCACGTGGTGCCAAGGGTGTCAGCTGCCCCCAAGGCTCCCCAGTGGGACTGTGGCCATGATCACCTGGCTGGGGTGGTGCTTGCCAGCATCTCCCCGAGAAGGGACTGTCGCCCGCCCCGCCCAGCCTGTGCTCCGAGAAGGAAGGCACCGGTGCATTCGCGCCTCCCGGGGTGGGCGGTGCTGTTTCAGTGCCTGGGGGACGGGCTCCCCGTGGGGACACCTGTCCTGTCTCTCCGCCCCCTCATCATCCAATCAGACCCCAGCAAGGACTTGGGGGCACTCACATCATATTTATGTGGACAGTGTGTAAGGTCTTATCCTACGGAATGGACCGGGCTGACCGCACTAGTCCGGTTTCTGGAGCCCCTCCGGGTGGCTCCCGTGTCACATGGGTGAGACCACCCTCATTCCCTGTGCTTTAGGGTGCGAGATCCGCTGGACTGTCGTTCTCACTCCGGCCCCCGTCCCAGAATGAGACTGCCTCCGGGCCCAGGTCTGGGTGTGGGGTTCGCTCCCGGCTGCAGGGGTGCAGCTGCCCCCAGGTCTTCTCGGCGAGGGGGCTGTGAAGCCGGGGCGCCCTCACCCATGCGTCCGCCTAGTCATCACAGAGCTCACGCAGGCGTGTAATTAAGCCTCCAGCTTCTATCCGGGACCATGCAGTTCGCGCTGTCTCCTCGGCTTCCCTGACACGTGGCTCACTCGGTGGCACGTGTTCCGCAAAGATGCGCGGTACCTTCGGACCTGTCCCACCGAGCCTGAGGACAGCGTGGCTGAGCGGAGCGCAGCGGCCAGTGCTTCCCTCCTGGAGTCCCGCAGACTCCGCGGCTCCCGGGGCTCTCTCGGTGGGGGCCTGCGCCTGCCCCGATGGCATCGAGGTGACGTCTGCGGTCCTGTCCTGCTCTCCGTCCCGGGGAAAGCACACCCGAGCCGTGATGCAGCGTCATACACCCATGGCCCTGTGGCCCGGCCTCCAGCTGCTGCAGGGGCCTGCGCGGACTCTGGGCCGCAGGACGCATGAACAGCCCAGGCAGAGGCGGGGCCACCTCCCTTCTCCGCCTCGAGCTGGTGGCTCTGAACGGCACGTGGTGTGGGCGCGGGGCCGTGTGACAGTCCCCCCCCTCCCGAAGCAGAGGACGGCAGGCCTGGGCCAAGCTGGGGGGCACGTGGCGTGCCAGGTCACTGTGTCCACGGCAGACACCGTGGAGGTAAGGCAACAGTGGCTTAGGGCCGGGACATGGGCACAAGGGGAGTGGGGGCGGGAACTGAGGTGCAGGCGAAGCTGGGACGATGGCTTGTCCCTCCTAAGCCCAGGTGCGGGGTGCACCGGGGAAATCCCAGTGGGCAGGTGCTTTGGCTCTTCCCACCTGGGATCCATCCCCGGAGACCCCTACTCTGTGTGCCTGCAGCACCCCAGGTCGCTGAGCCGCGGCCCCCAGCCCCAGCTGCTCTGGGTGCACCTGTGTGGGCAGGTCCCGAGGGTCAGGCACGTCCCGGGAAGCTGAGAAGGGGCAGGGTCAGCACCTGGGGGCTCCCCTGTCTCTGACCCGCCCGTAGGCCTCACCAGCCCACGCTGCCGAGAGGCGCCCCGGCCGCCCAGCCCGCAGTGGCTGCCCTGCAGAGAGCTCGGCCGGGGCCATGGAAGCTCCTGCGCACGGTTTCCCTGGGGTCCAGGGACGGGGTTGGGTCAGAGCAGGATTCAATCCCTTCCCTTCCAGGAGGGTTCTCCATCCCAACAAATGTCCGGGGGTGTCTGGGGACAGGGACCGTCTCTGTCGGCTGCCAGCAGCTAAGACCCCAGCCCCGAAGGACAGGTCGGGGAGCGGGGTGATGACCCCCCTGGGCAGGATCGAGCCCCCGGGCTGACCCGGTGGACGCTCCCACTTCTCACCATCTGGATCTGTGGGCGGGGGCCTGCTGGCGTGGAGAGTGCGCAGGAGGAAGCCGGAGGGCAGCGAGCCAGAGGCTGGTTGTCGCCCGGCCACCAGGAGTGACTCAGTCAGCCTGAGTCGGGCCCCTTGCAAGCAGGACCTGGTCACGTCCACACCCGCCGCTGACCTGGCCCGGAAGCTGATGACCTCGCTGACCTGCCCTGAAGTACAGAGCAGTCAGGTCATGGGCATCATTTTGGCAGACTGGAACGTTCCAGCCACATGACCTCGTGCCGTCCTCACAGGGGCAGACCCGTGTGGGCACCAGGACAATGGGAGGTCACCAGGGGCCCATGGGGCCATCAGTGTGACAGTCTGCACTCCCGTGATGGGGCCATGCCAGGGTGCTGCCCGTCGGGAGGGGCAGGCTTCACCGGCGGGGCAGGTAACCAAGGCCGGCCTCCCTGCCCGGGTGACCTCTGTGACTTCCCTTGTTCTGAGCTTCCAGGGCTGACCCTTGGACCCTTGCACGACCACACGGCCCGTCCTTTCAGAGGGGATGGATAGTAGGGTCGCAGCCGGGGTCCACGGGGCTGGCGGTTCAGGCTCAGATCTGAGCCCCACGCCCCGAGCTGTGCACACCTCCTGCCACTCATCGGCGCTGGCGCAGCAATGTCCTTCCCCGCCCATGTCTCCGGACCCCCGTCACGTGGGCCACGCTGTTGCCATCAGGACAACAGGTGCTTAGGAAGGCGCCAGGTGCAGAGCACGTGCCCCGTGCATTTTGGCTGCCGTGTGCTGCACAGGGCCGCGCCCTTGAAGGCCGGCTGGGCATGTCTGCGAGACAGCGGGTGGAGCTCACAGCGGTCCTGAAGGTCCCTTATCGACCCGCTTCCCGGGATGGGGGTGTCTACGGGGGTCCCTGTGCTGCTGTCCCCTCTGCTCCTGACAACGTTTCCCGTTCCCACCGTGGATTCCATCCCCGAGTCGGAGGGTGGGGGGTGCAGAGTCCTGGTCCTCCCAGAGGACCCTCTCATGGATGACTTCCCTGTGCACCTGGAAGTGGGGACTCAGACCCCAGGACGGGAGCGGGTGTGAGGCCTGGTGCTGGCCAGGCACCCCCTCCCATCGGTCTCAGACTCTCAGACACCCCTGGTGGCAGACAGTCCCCGGCACGGACACTGCGGCTCCTGGACACAGGGGGCGTCACCGTCCATCATTCCTTCATCCACTCAGTGAGCCTGCATTGCACAGGGCCGTGTGGCAGGCACGGTGCTGGATGGGGGGGCCGACCCCTGTTCCACGGATTGCACGTTCTAAAGGGCAGAGGGAGACGCCAGAGGCACGTGGTGTCAGGTGCCCGACATGGCAGTAGGCAGAGCAGGATAAGATGACGGCAGGCAGGAGCCGGAGAGGGAGAAGGGGCAGAAAGAGAGGGCGGTCCGGGGCCAGCAGAACCCCAGAAGGCCGCATCCCCGCCGCTCGGCCTGCAGGGAGGGTGGGGGGGCCACAGGGCAGGCGCAGGGAGCTCAGGTCAGGCGGGGCTGATCTGCAGACTGAGCTGGAGCCGCTGCAGGGTTTGGGGCGCAGGAACCACGGGGTCCCGGGGAGCTGGCAAGTGGGCGGCTGGACTGCAGGAGCACTTGAGTGCTGCAGCGGGTGCACTGCAGGCACACGTGGCTTGCTGGCACATCACACGTCGGGTGTGAATAAACGGGGTGCCACGTTCCTCTATGCAGCTCTGACCCCGAGGCCCCTGCTGAGCTGCCCTTTGGGGGTGAGCATGTCTGCAGGGGGTGGGCGTGGAGGGCTGAGATCCACACGGATGAGCATCCACATCCACGGTGTGTTTCACACTTGCAGTGTAGACAGCGCACAGGCTGCTGCGGCTGAAGGTGGGAGAGTCAGGATCTGGGGAGGGCTGGGCGCTGACTTCAGGGGGTGGGTCAGAGGAATGGGGTGCAGGCGGCGGCTCACCTAACCAAGAGGCGGAGCCTCATCCCTGGTCACCGCTCTGGACGCCTGCTGTTCCCGGAGCGGGACGGAGGCGGGAACGGACTCCGGACGTCCCGAGCCTGTGGGGGGGCCTGCGGGGAGGGGGGGGGGGCTGACGCACAGGTCATGCTCCAGGTTGCACACACGTGGGTGAGCCTCACGGTTCACACAATTAGCTGCCAGGCTTGCTCCCAGCTGCTGGCGGAGCAGAGTCCGCTGGCGCCCACGGGGAGGGTGGACACGCTGTCCACCGCCGCGCTGCTCCTTCTGCAATGACCTATGCAGGCGGATGTGGGTCGCTCACAGCTGCTCAGGGTGACGAGGAGCCACCGCTGGAAAGACATACGCGGCCCAGCGCTGTCTGCGCCCGGCAGTTGCGGCCTTGTCCTCCGTCTGGGGATCGGCCGCTCTGGAGGACAGCGCCGCATGGACAGCGCGCTGTTGGGCCGAGCAGCGACCGCCTCCTGCGTGGCTGTGGTCCAGGGGGAGCTGTTTCCACGAGCATCTGTGCCAGCCCGGGGAGGCCTGTGCTAGTTCCAGGTCTGGTGCCCCGGCTTGTTCCGGGCGCTCGGTGAGCGGCCGCACCTGCGCCCCGTGGGGCGTACTGAGCCCCATCCACGGACCACTCAGGCGCTTGGCCTCTGTCCGCTGAGCCTTCCGGGCCCGCCTCCCCAGCTCTCGTAGCTCCTCGCACACCCCTCCCTTCTGCAGAGCCTGGGCCTGCAGGGTCACGCCTCAGCCCTCCCAGACCCACTGTCCTTGGGGTACTGAAGGGCGGGATGGTGGGGCCTCGCGGGGTCCAGCTCCCTGCTTCCAGCACGAGGCTCTGTGCGCTGAACGCGCAAATGAGTGAAGAATGAGTGGACGGGTCTTGCCAAGGCACGTCTTGTCCAGGGGAGCTGACGCCGTGACGGCAGGGGAGGACACTGACCCCAGCTCCCCCGTGTCAAAGGGCGCGACGGCCCTGGCTTCGCTGGCGGTGATGTCTGCACATCACCCGGTTCTTGCTACTGCAGCCTCGGAGAGAACGGCCGGATCCACGTGGGACTCCGAGCGGTCCTCAGCGACTCGCCCCGGGGACGACAGGAGGGCCGCTCGGGGCAGGCGACTCAGGTATCTTGTGAGTCGCCGAGGAGACAGGGGGCCCTGGACACGCGGACTCTGCAAGCCGCCCTGTCCCCGCGCACACGTGTCTTTCCTCTGGCCTCCTGCGACTTTCCCTGAGGACTCAGGGAGGACTCGGCCCGCGGGGGGTGGGAGCCGAGGGTCAGTGTCCGCTGCCTCCGGGGCGGCCGCTCCACGGCCCGCTTGGCCCCGACACCCCGGAGCCCCGCTCAGGGAAGGGCTGCTAAGGGAAGGGACCCCGCCTTCCTCCGCAGGTGGTTGCGGGCGACCCGCTCTCCGTGCTCCGGGCCTGGGGGCTGTGCCCCGCGGCCACCTCCCTCCTCCCGCTGAGCATCCCGGGGGGGAAATACTTTTCCTGGAATTTGTGTTTGATGAAGACAGGGAGAGAGCGGCTCTCGGAGGCAGGAACTGAGGTGCGGCCTGGCGCGCACCCCGGGAGGGGATGGGGCCGAGGTCTCCCAGGCCCGGCCAGCGCGACTTGCACCTGCCGCCAGGAGGGAGGAGGAGGCCCGGGGCGCCCCTGCGTGTCTCAGGCGCTCGGTGCGCAGGAGTCAGGACCAGCAGCTCCGAGCTGGCGCCCGATGCGTGGCTGGGCTGGGAGGAGGCGGGGGCCACGCACCCGGGGTGGGACCGGAGGCCCCGGGAAGCACCGTCGCCTCCCCGCAGTGGCAGCGGGCGGCTCCAGCCAGTAGGTGCTTTAACTTTTTATTGGGTTATTCCTCGGAGCACTTTAATGTCGTGAGAACCAGTGCGCTGCGGCTGACCTGAGCCTGGAAGGGCTCCCTCCACCCCGGGCTCCTGCGGCTGGTCGCCCCGCTGAGACGCTGAGACGGCCGAGTCTGGCAGCCAGCCAGGGCCACCACGGCCGGCGGCGGATCCGTGGGGAGCCCACCCCTGTGTCCAGGGTCACGATGGGGGAGAGGGGAGTGTCCTCGTCTCTGTGTGGGAGATGCAGCCCGGCGGGTCCTTGGCTGCTGGCTCGACTGGCTTCCAGGATGGGGGTCCTGGGACACCCTCAGGGGAGCCAAGCGGGGTGAAGCTGTCAGGGCGGGCGGTCACTGGCAGCCGCCGGGGGTCAGCACACACACAGTGAGGCCACCTTCCTCCTCCCGGTGCTCCTTGTCCCTGAGAGCCCGGGGCAGGGAGCAGAGGCTACACTAGTGAGGGCAATGGACAGCACCCATGTGTCACTCTTCCGGGCCCGAGGGAGGGGGCTCGTTACAAGTCCCCTCCTGACACCAGAAGGACCCTCCGGACCGGCTGAGAGCAGGCCAAGTCAGGACCCCCCACCTCCCACCTGTGAGGGGGCCCAGCCCAGAGGTGCTCTGCCCTGGGCCGTCCTGCCTCCCACTGCACTGTAGGACCCTAAGACCCCCGCCTCCCCCCCCCCCCCCCCCCCCCGCCCCACGCTCAGGCTGCCTCTTGGGGGCAGGGCAGGAGCATGGTTTGCACTTTGCAGATGGGCCAAGAGAGGCTGCGTCTGGGCTTCCTCTCCCTGCCTGGGGGCCTGGGGAGGTGGAGGGAGGAAGCAGGTGGGGAGGAGGTGGCAGGCGGCCTCCCTGGGGCCCTGAGCCGGAGGCAAGGAGCCCGCAGGCCTCATGTGGCCACGTGATGCCTGCGACCAGCGGCTCTGTGATTGCCCATTACTGTCCTTGTTTTGAAAGACGCTCTGAGGGATCCCCCCGCGGGCGGTGCAGAGGGGCCCAGCCCAGAGCTGGGGGGGGACGCAGCCGAGAGCAGGTCTGCAGAGAGGCTGGTCCCAGCATGGGGTCTGCGGTGAACGTGTTACTAAAAGCACGAACTATTTCAGACATTCTGGCCTAATTCACAAGCGTTTCAATTACTTACGGGCAGCAAGCACGCCCCGAGTGGTCCCTCGGGCCCTCCCGGATCCCAGAAAGCACTTTCCACCTTCATTTGAGAACCGAGAAATAGGGAAGACCCCACACGTCTGCTGTGTAGCTGGACAATGTCCCTGTAGCCTATGTTCCCGAAGCAAGACGGCCCCCTGGGCTCCAGGGCTGGGCAGGCCTCGGCCGCCCACCTCGCCACCTCTGCCTCGGGGTCGGGGGCAGGAGCGGATGGCCGAGTGTGCGGAGGATGGACAGGCCACACCAGGGCTCCAAGGACTCGGGGGGGTTGTTAAAGGTGACAGGAGGAAGGACAGAGCCCTGGGGCCAGTCTGGGTGTGGCCAGCTCGGCCCTCACTGGGGACACACGGTGCAGTGGCCGTCCATTGCCTTCTGCTCACAAGGTGCACCGATGGCAGGTGATCTAAGGATTACAGGCTCTGGGAAGACAGGTGTGGGGGCCACCCAGCCCCGCTCACACCCCAGGATTGCTGCCTTGGGGGGCTCCCTGAGATCCCTACACGTCTGCCTGACCCCCAGTCCTCAGCCTACACTGTCCCCACAGGACAGTGTAGACGGCGGGACGGCCTCCTCCGCCCGGCCCCTCCCGGGCCCACTGCGGAAGGGGTCCGTGGCTGTAGCCAAGCTCAGAGTCCCTCAGGCGCCGAAGTCCAGGGGGCTCCCAGGCTTCCCCCCACCCCCGGGAGGACCCAGCACCTGGCGGCCAGCTCCACCTCAGCTCCGTGCACAAGTGGGTTCAGCTGACCTGTTTTCACTAACAGAGGCTGGGAAAGTAAACGAGGTCACCCGGTTTTAAACCAGGTCCCCACCCGTGGTCACGGCCAGCCACCGCGTGTTCCCAACGTGATGACTCACGGGTCCGGAAATGGGACTATTTGAATGATGATCCCTTATGCTTCAAACACTGTCACCGCGCGGTCTGTCTGCGATGTGGCCTCGTCGGGACAACGCACTGAGGCACACATGTCACCAGGTGGCTCTGTATCCTGAGGAAATGCTAGTGAAGGAGGACTTAGCCCCTCCACACTCCAGGGTCACCCTCACCCACCCATGGGGCTGGGGCAGGGGTCTGTACCCAGACGGTAGGGTTGTGTGAGGCTGGCTCAGTGCCGGGGCCCTGCAGGGCAGTGGGGGATGCCCTGCAGGGAGGGTGGGTGGGGAGGACCCCACAGGGACCGGGGCTCAGGGAGCCCGGGAGATGGTGGGCTGTCCTCGCAGGCCGCTGCCTCTGAGCCGTCTGGAGGGCCTCCGCCGCCGGGGGACTTGGCTGAAAGGTGACGAGGCCCCGGCCCGCATGTCACACACGGGGAACTGCCTGCTGCCACCGCCTGTTCAGAATGACCGCCGATCAGCTCTCTACCCTCACTAGCTGGCCAGGGGACAGCAGCCTGAAGCTGGGGGGAGGCGATCACAATCCCCTTTTGCAGAATAGGTCTCGGGATGGACGCACAGACTTGGGAACCCCAGCGCCCGCAAGCTCTGGTCCTGCTCACAGAGGGGTGTGCAGAAGGCAGGGTGAGGCACATGGGGGTGGGGTGCCCTCAGGTCCCACCAGATCCACCCCTTTCCGCTCGGCGTACAATCCCATCTCTAGAACAAGAGAATCTTGCCAGGGAGAGGCAGAAGATACATTGAAAAAAACATGGAAAGCCAAGGCACGTGTTGGGTGAGCTGTTCTAGAAGGAGCATCCACTGGCATCGTGGGGCGCAACCTGCAGGATGGGACCCTGCCTCACTAGGGCGCCGCAGGCAGCGGCAGGGCCTGGGTGAAGCCTCCTGTGGGAGGACCAGAGCTTTCCGCCAAGGTAGCCGTGGAACAGGGCTGGGCCCGCCTGGGGTTTCAGCCCTGAAGACCGCCTGCTACTTGCGAACACTTTGAGCACCCCTAAACGCAATGCCCGCAGCCTGGTGAGCTCAGCCTGTGGAGCCAGGGACTCTTGATCTCAGGGCTGTAAGCTTGAACCCCATGTTGGGCGGAGAGGATACTCCAAATAAAAAGTCTTAAAAAAAACTCCAAATACAAATATGTTTTCTCAATTTACTTTTGACTTGGGATCCGTGGCTTGGGGTTTATAACGGGGGCCGGGTCTCCTTGGTTCTTGTGTCCTCTGGGGGCATCTATTCACTTCGTAAGACCGTCAAGAGGGTCCCGAAAACACAGAGTTGCCAGGCCAGTAATGGTGAATGTGGGCAGCCTGTCCCGGAACCGCGTGGCCTGCAAAAGGCCTGGGGCACCCTGCTGGGGACCGGGGGACTCTGGGGGCGCCTGCCAGACTTGCTGCGTGCTCTGCAGGACACAGGATATAGTCCATGTCCGTGGACACAGGATAAAGTCCATGGATGGGCGCTTGGCCTGGCACACAGCACAGACCGCCAATCTCCAGGGGCAAAAGTTTGCTGAGAAGCCGTCAGCTTGTGCTTCAAAAGTTAGCAGCTATTTTAAGAACATAATTCGCAAAGGTGAGGAATAAGATGTACACTGTCAGAGGCTGCATTTAGCAATTGCTTTGAGAGGCATGACTTTTCGGATCAAATGGCTGATCATTGTTCATTAGTTTTTTTTCGCTTTTATTTCTGGATTTTCTGCATGATATCAAAAGGAAAGCCGTATCTGGTAATATGTGGCCTCCACACCCAAAAATAGAACTTCAAGATCAGTTGAATAACATCAGTTTTTGTGGGAGTCATTAGATCCTTTAAAGTAGAAAATAAGTAAAATTGTGTCAAGGTCTTCATTCAATTCTTGGGGTCAGCAGGAAGCTTTCAGAGGTTTGTCTCACGGACAGTGACATATCTTGACGTGATCTGGACGCTACCGTAAGTTTAGTCTCAAGTGGATGTTGAAGATTAAATGAGTGGTGTCTGTGGTGCTAACATAAGCACGCTCTCGCCAAGCGCAGGCGTGGAGGAGTAGGTGCTTGTATGGACTGAAGCGCACCACAAGGCCTGGAATGTTCTTACTGGAAATGTGAAGATGCGGGAAGCCTGTGACCCACAGTCCAGGAAACCGGTCTCTGAGCACAGACTCGCAGAGGGTGTGGGTGGCAGTGACCCTGGGGTCCTGGGATCGAGTCCCGCGTCGGGCTCCTGCATGGAGCCTGCTTCTCTCCCTCCGCTTGTGTCCTCTGGCCTCTCTCTCTGGGTCTCATGAATAATAAATAAACACTCTTTAAAAATAGATAAAGTCGAAGTAATATTAAAGGCAAAACTGTCACACACCGCGTTTGGGGATGATGGTATTTTAAAGTGGAATATGCACCCACAGAAGCCAGGAGGCCCGAGGGTTTTCCGGGGCGGATGCTGTTAAGTCAAGGTGTGGCTGCGGGAGGAAGTAGGGACGGCTGTGCATTGCCACGCTGCAAGGGTGGTCCCTAACACGGAACCACGCAGACGTGTGGCTGGAGGGTAACGATCTTGTTGTTTTCCGGGACTCTGGCCGAGACTCTTTTACAAGCCCATCATGTTGAAGCCGACCTGTCAGTCAAAAAAACATATCTCAAGAAATTACAGAATCCAATGAGCTCCGCACCTTTCCTTGGTCCTTAAGGGTTCCTCGGAGCGGCATGTCAGTGAGAGCGCTCCCTGCTGCGGGGGCGGAGGAACAGCAGCCTGTTCGCGGGCGGGCTTCGCTTATCCTTTCCCACACATTCCCCGGGTTGGTCCCAGGGAAGCGCCACACTGAAGAATGTGGACGTGTACGAATTTTCCTTTATTTATTTATTTTGGCCAAATGCTAAATGAAGAGTTTTAAAATATGATCAAGTTTCAAACGGGAAGTTCCTAAGCAAATCTGTGCTTTAACCAAGCGCAAGGTGTAGACTGAGGGTCAGGGCTCGTCCGCCGATGCAGGCCCCTGGGGGAGGCAGGGCCGTGAGGCCCACACGTCCAGGGCACCGGCCACAGGGCCACCAGCGCCCACGCCTGGCCCGCCTGCTCCTGGGACAGCCGCGTGCTGCGCAGCCTCCTCCTGCCCGGTGGCAGGGCCCGGCGCGCCGTTCGAGGCGTCCCCAAGGCGTGGTCTGCTCCTGTCCTTCCCGTTTCTGGTTTCCGCGGGGACAGCACTGCAGGCCTCCATGTCACGCCTGGGTGCGCGATGTTCGGGCGCACAAGAGACGCCACGGTGGTGAAATCCGCCTCCCAGTAGGGATGATGGTAAAGAAAATGTAGGTCCCAGCAGAATGATAGACGCTCCATGTTCTGTGGGAGAAACCGTCTAGGGATCCCTGGGTGGCGCAGCGGTTTAGCACCTGCCTTTGGCCCAGAGCGTGATCCTGGAGTCCGGGGATCGAGTCCCAATCAGGCTCCCTGCATGGAGCCTGCTTCTCCCTCTGCCTATGTCTCTGCTTCTCTCTCTCTCTGTATCTCTCATGAATAATAAATAAAATATTAAAAAAAAAAAAAGAAAAAGAAACTGTCTACTTCTTTCAAATACTCTCCTGGCGGCTCCTTCCCAAGCTTTTCTTTTTAAAAAAAAATAAATAAATTTACTTTTTATTGGTGTTCAATTTGTCAACGTACAGAATAACACCCAGTGCTCATCCCGTCAAGTGCCCCCGTCAGTGCCCACCACCCAGTCCTCCCCACCCCCAGGTCCCTTCCCCTTCCACCACCCCTAGTCATTTCCCAGAGTTAGGAGTCTCTCCTGTAGGAGCCTCGGTGTCCCATCGACAGATGAATGGATAAAGAAGATGTGGTCTCTGTATACAATGAAATATTCCTCAGCCGTTAGAAATGACAAATACCCACCATCTGGTTCAACGTGGATGGAACTGGAGGGTATGATGCTGAGTGAAGTAAGTCAATCGGAGAAGGACAAACATTATATGGTCTCATTCATTTGGGGAATATAAATAATAGTGAAAGGGAATATAAGGGAAGGGAGAAGAAATGGGTAGGAAATATCAGAAAGGGAGATAGAACATAAAGACTCTCAACTCTGGGAAATGAAGTAGGGGTGATGGAAGGGGAGGAGGGCTGGGAGTGGGGGTGACTGGGTGACGGGCACTGAGGGGGACACTTGACGGATGAGCACTGGGTGTTATTCTGTATGTTGACAAATTGAACACCAATAAAAAATAAATTTATTAATAAAAAAAGGAGTCTTTCATGTTTGTCTCCCTTTCTGATATTTCCCACTTATTTTTTCTCCTTTTGTCAACTTCTGACTGCAGGTTCCACGTCCTCCTGGTAGCAGGAGTGTTGGGGCAACACCTGCAGCTCTCTGTGGGGTTCTTGTACCTAAAGTAGGCTCGCCATCGCCTGCCTGCCTGCCTTCCTCCCTTCTTTTTTTCTTTCTTTCTTCTTCTTTTCTTTCTTTCTTTCTTTCTCTTTCTTCTTTCTTTCTTTCTTCTTTCTTTCTTTCTTTCTTTCTTCTTTCTTTCTTTCTTTCTTTCTTTCTTTCTTTCTTCTTCTTTTTCTTTCTTTCTTTCTTTTTCTTTCTTCCTTTAAAGTTTTTATTTAAATTCCGGTACAGGGGATCCCTAGGTGGCTCAGTGGTTTAGCACTTGCCTTCAGCCCACGGCGTGACCCTGGGGTCCCGGGATCGAGTCCCACATCGGGCTCCCTGCATGGAGCCTGCTTCTCCCTCTGCCTGGGTCTCTGCCTCTCTCCGTGTCTCTCAGGAATAAATAAATTAAATAATGGCCCCTGGGTCAATGACAAAAGGGAAATCATTGTTCATATATCACCCTGGGTTGGTCCCCCTGCTGGGGGAAGCCACGAGAGCGACGTTGCCCAGCTAGTAAGTGTGTTTGCTGCACAGAATAAAGCCGGGGAGCAAGTTTGCACTGTCAGGACCACTTCTCTCCAGCTGGTCGGGTTCCAGGTGACTTACTTTCCTTTCTCTTTCCCATGTATTTCAGGATTCGCCACCTAAGTAAGACTTTCTACTTTTTAAAGATTTTATTTAAAAAAATTTACATGTGCTGCTTTCTGGAAAAGAAGGACAATTTTATCATTCACATTTTTTTTCCCTAACTGATAAAGTTACATGTGTTTTTTCTTTTTATGCCAATCGCCAAATTCTCGTGTCTCTGCAGGATAGTAGCTGGCATGAAAATTGCTTCTCGGATTTCAGTTTAAAAATGCATTAGGAGACATTCTACATAAATTCTGTAAAGAGAAACTGCATCTCCTTCAAATAAACATCCCCCTTTCTCTGCTGTGATTGCAGAATAATAGAGTCTCATGCGAATGAAAAGAAAATTGCCCCAGACGTCTGGCCGATAAAATACAAGTGATGATAAGCATCATGATAAACAGCAGAATCGACGCGGCTGGGGTTTTACTATAATACGGCCCTGGACAAACGTTCTGTCCCGAGTCCTTGAAGACGCAGGAAAGACGGGTGCTAATATGAAGATCGGGTGGTGACCCCTCAGGCTCATTAGTTCCATCTCCGCTGCCACAAGAGCGGCTGGGGTGGGGACCCAGGGCTGCAGAGATCACATCCTCAGGGGCTCGAGACACCTGGCTTTCCCGCCCCCCCCCCCCCCACCCTGAGATCTGCCCACAGACTGGCCACAGGCCCGTCAGGTGGGACCTGGGGTTCCCCATAGTCAGAGGCGACCCGAGTGACTCACGGGGGTGAAGATGGGGCGGCTAGGGCCCCCTTGCAGATGGAGGGCTCACGGGCCAGGTTCTCATTCCTGGAGGACACCAGAGGCTCCAGGACTGCGTGGGTGGTGGGGAAGGTGCTCCCCCGACCTCAGGCACTTCCCGGGGGCGGTCGTGCAACCCAGAGGGCAGGTGGGAGTGGTGGACGGTGGCAGGGGAGGTGGTGGCTGCAGGGCCCAGCAGCCCCTCCTCACCCCTCCAGGGCCTCGGGCCCAGGCTGGTGCTGCCCCCCGCAGCTCTGCTTCGGACACAAGATGCCCCGCGGGCTCCCTGCCGCCGCCCAGGCCCCAGCTTGGATGTGCTTCCTCCCATCTGGCCGCTGGGAGATGTTGCCTATTGGCCTCCGGCCCATTGCGGGCCTGTGGACACCGGGCCGTGCCCCTTGCCCCCACGCAGCCAACCCAGGCCAGATGTGCTAGTTCCTTCCCAGCTCAGAGCTGTCCCTGTCCCGACCTGCCCAGGGCCGCCCGCCAGCCTGCCCGCCCCCCACCCGACCTGGGCCCTGGGGCACCTCGGGGAGCTCCTTCTGGCTTCCACAGCCTGCTCCCCCACCTGGTCACCCCGGCTTGGCTCCCTCTGACCACCCCCAGCACGGGGCCTACGGGGACCGTCCACTGGTCCGGGTACACGTGCATTTACTGCGTGCGGGGTACACGGTGCGGGAGGCCTGGGGGCATGAGGCTCCCTGGGCAGCGGGGCTAATGAGCGTGTGGCCCGCGACCTGCTGCTCTCCCGCCGGGACAGGACCTCTGGGGCCTCAGAGGACGTCCCCAGCGCGCGGACAGCCAGCCTCGGCCCTGAGCGGGGGTGCTGGTGTGCAGCCCTTGCTCCCCGCCGCGGGCAGCGCCTGCAGACCCCGAAGGGCTGGGGGCGAGTGGCTCCTGCTCCGAGAGCCACACGCTCCTGTCACCACTTGCCACTGCGCCACAGCCGGAAGTCAGCGGCGAGCGCCAAGGCCCCCGCGTCTCTGCGCCAATAAAACTTGGTTCAGGTTCACGGGATCCGCATCCCACGCGGTGCTCACGCTCCAGGAAGCAGTCTTCTCTGTGGATTCTCTTCAACCTTCTAAAGCCGTGGAGACGCTCTTCATCCCCGGGCTGCGCGGCAAGACGGTGGTGGGCTCGGCCGGGCCTGTCCTGCGCTGACCCCCGCCCCCGCCCACCTCTAGGGGGGTCAGAGGGGGGCCCGGCCCCCCGCAGGAGTCTGCTCACACCCCACTGGGCCGCGCCTGCCGCAGCCGTGCAGCCTGTGGAGCAAAGCAGGGGGCCTGGGGGCTCAGTGACACCGGGGCCACCTCGTCTCCTGTGGGGCTCGGCGTGTCCTGGCTCTTGACCTCTCCTCAGAGGCCCGCTATCCCCCAGCCAGCAGTCCTCGATGACACAGGCTTCCACGTTCTCAGGATCTTAGAAAGCCGTGACGCAGGACAGAAGGGCGATGCTCCCCCGCCAGCCGGTAGGGTCTGCCCCCATTGGGTGCTTCTGGGCCCGCTTCCCAGGTGACCCCAGGCCCCTGGGCGGCAGGCAGGGCCCCTCCTCCCGCAGCGATGCCCAGAGCTGCGGCAGCCAGTGACTGGGCCTCGGAAGCAGATGACCCCTGTCCCCTGTCCCCGGCACCAGAAGGAGCCGCCAGCCATCTCGTTCCAGTGCTTGCTCTGTTTTGCGTTCAACAGACCTTAATGGGTGCCTCCTATTGCCCACCCTAGGGGCACAGATTGGTGAAGCACACAAACATCTCTGCCCTCACAGCGTTTGTGTTCTAGAATCTTCCTCCACACTGCGGCAGGAAAACCTGGCTTCTCGAGGCACCGAGGGTCTACTCTGGTGCTCATTAAATCCCTCGCCTGCCCACCCAGCTGCAGCGGGGCTCCAGCATCACCCTCCCCACCCGGGACACAGTTTGGGTCTCCTTGCAGGGTCCCTGAGGGCGTCCCATGGCCCGCCACTCTCCGGCCCTTCCCTGTCCCCCATGCTGGCCCGTGTCCTTGCTCCCTGCCCGCGTCCTTCCCCATCAAATCCCAGTGCGATGAACCAGGCCAAGTGCAGCCAACCGCCAAGCTCCCCCCCACCCCCAGAAGGCCCTGCCTCAGCTCCCGGCTCCCTCCGGGTCCTCGCTGTGCAGGTGGACACCTGGGCAGACCCCAGGGTGTGTGGACAACGGTGGCTGCCCGGCAAGACGCACTGAGTTATTTGCTTTCTGCGGCCGGGCCTCTACCGGCAAGTGAGACACAGCTCAGACTCACGCCTGCAGAGCTCAGACAGTTTGATCAGCTTTTTCTTGGTGGATGATAAATACTGAACTAATTGAAATCAAATCAAACTGTGTGGATGTGTGTGGAGCTTCATTAGCGTCCAGGTGACTTGCCAGGCCTGATGGGAACTGCAAAGATAAATGAGAGGTGGTTACTGGTCTCAGGGGAGTGGCAGCCACGCTGCCAGCTTGTTACTGGGTGACTAGTGAGTGTCAGTCCTATGCCAAGGGCAACGGCAACAGGTGGTACCTGGAGCCAGGGTGACGGGAGCCTGTCCACATGCAGGAGGGACGGCGTGGGGAGATGAGGAGTGCTGTTTCTGCACCAACGGGCCCCGTGCAGTTCTCGGGGCTCCCAGAATGTCTTGGGGCTGGGGCTGGACGAGCCACGGGGCAGGATGCACGTCTGGAAAATGCACATATCCTTCTGATTATAAGAATAGAAAATAAAGCAAAAAAAAAATCTAAGGAACATTTAAGTTGCCAATGATACTTCCACCCAGAGATAACCATAGTTACCAGTTTGTGTTTTTCCTGCTTTTCAAAAATTTTATGTAGCATGTAGAATTTTCACATATTAAAGCCTGCTTTAAAGGATAATGTCACTGACTGCACAGCATGCATGGCCAGTGTGACACAGTGTCTTTGCACACCCATCTGTTGATGGGCATTTACATCGTTGAATTCTATTCCTACAATTCACACTTGTGAGAACTTCCTCCTACAGAAACGTTTCCTCTCACTTTCACTTTCTCCTCAAATAAACTCCCAGAAGCGGGATTACCTGTCAAAGCTGAGGGCAAAACTCTTTTCCATTTGGCGCTTGCTTCCCATGAAGGAAATACCAGGTGTCTCCTCCAAACAGGCGTGGAGGTCTCTTCTGGTTTGAATCACCAGCGTTGAACATCGGCACCTGCGTGTGTGAAAGCATGTGTATGTGAGTGTGAGCTCCTGAGTGCGAGTTTGTGTTCATGAATGTGTGTGCACATGCACATGTGAGAGCTTGTGCATGTGTGCATCTGTGTGTGCATGTGTGAACATGTGCACAAGTGCATACATATGAGCATGTGCACGAGTGTGCATTTGGGTGTGTGAGGATATGCGTGTGAGCACATGCAGGTAAGCATGTGTGTGCAAGCATGTGACTGCATGCATTGTGTGCATGCATGTAAGCATGTGCATGCAAGCATGTACACGTGGATGTGGGTGAGTGTGTACCCATGTGTGAGAGCATTGTGTGTGTGCACAGGTATGTGCATGCACGTGAGCATATGTATGATTGGTGAGTGGTGCATGTGAGCATGTGCATGTGTACAGGTGAGTGCACATGTGCAAGAATGTTGCGTGTGTGAGTGTGTGCACAGGTATATGCATGCATGTGAGCATATGCATGAATGGTGCGTGGGTGCATGTGAGCATGTGCACGTGTGAACAGGTGAGTGCACATCTGCGAGAACGTTGTGTGTGTGTGTGCACAGGAATGTGCATGCACGTGAGCATATGCATGAGTGGTGAGTGGGTGTGAGCATGTGCATGTGTGTTCAGGTGAGTGCACATGTGCAAGAACATTGCGTGTGTGAGTGTGCGTACAGGAATGTGCATACACGTGAGCATATGCATGAGTGGTGAGTGGGTGCATGTGAGCATGTGCATGCGAGTGCGTGCAGGAGTGTATGAGTGAGCCAAAATGAGTCGCAGAACAGGATGCACATGACCCTGCTCTGCAGAGACAGCTGGGGACTGAGCTGTTCTATGGTCCTGTCCCAATGCCAAAACTCCGCCTCCCCTCTGTCCGAGAGGTCATCCCGTGTAGACAGTGACGTGACCCCAGTGATGCTGACGTAACGCTGGGGCTTGGGTCACTCACATCGCGCACCCTACACCCGGGCTGCTCCTGAAGTTCGGGAGAACAGTGCAGATCCGATCCTGGCTGCTAACCTGCCCGGTGCCTCCTGTGCCTGCCTCCCCCCGCGTCTCGGGACGTAACGCCGCTCTGTCACCTGTACAGGGTCTCGGTCGGTCACGTCACAGTCGTTCCTGTAACTGAGTTGCAGGCTGCCTTATTTCTAATAGGTCATGACATTTAAAAACCAGTAAGCGAGGACCTGTAGGTCAACATGGCAAAGC
Organism: Canis lupus familiaris; assembly: GCF_011100685.1. Lineage (NCBI taxonomy): Eukaryota > Metazoa > Chordata > Mammalia > Carnivora > Canidae > Canis > Canis lupus. The sequence continues at coordinate 31,676 of NW_023331121.1, read as the reverse complement.
AACTTTGTGCTTTAAAATCCTCTGTTCCCGGGACAGAAGAACTACGACGTGCAAGAGGGAGAGCGAGATGGAACAAGCCTCCACACGACAGGTGTGTGTCTCTGGGGACAAGAAGAGAGCCCGCTGGGGGGCATTTCTAGTGACTGCTGGGCCCGGGGGTCGCTGGGCGCCAGGGGGGCAGGCCCGTGCGGGCTGGGCCTCGGCCTCCCCCTGCGCAGGCTCCGGGCAAGAGGGGCTGCACCACGTCACCAGGTTGTGAGGGCCGAGGGGACCGACCGATGGCCAGAACCCCGAGATCCCCACGTGGGCTGGTGGAGGTGGCTGAGGGCAGGTGTTCACAGGAGGAGAGAGAGAAAAATACCCGCCCTCACCAACCGTGCCCGAAAACCCAAGCTCTGGGCCATGTGAAGGGACCCACCCGCACCAATGCGGCAGCGGGTGCTGTAAAACACAGGCCTGCGGGGTGCGGCGGCCAGGTGGGCTCTCTTTCCTCACACTCCATCGGTTGTGCAAAATCGGACCGTGTTGCAATCTGCGTTGTGCATTCTGTTCTTTCCAGGGGTAACATGTTAGTACATGCAAGGGGCTGAACCGTGTCCCCCCAGGACCCACCCGGGAAGCCCGAACCCCCGGACCTCAGGCATGACGGTTTGCAGATGGGGTCAGTGATGGAGGTACAATGAGGCCACTGGGGTGGGCTCTAATCCCATAGGACTGGCATCCTCGTGGGAAGGGGACATCAGGACACAGACCAGCAGAGAGGACAGCCACGAGGGGACACAGGGAGGAGATGGGCCCACGAGAGGCCCGAGAGACAAGCCTGGAGCCAGCGGGATGCGTGGGGACCTAGCCAAGGGCAGCCGAGGGCCTCGGGTTCTTGCTTTCTCTGTTGGCTTTTTCTTCTGTTGCTGCAGCACATTTTCAAATAACTTCCAAGAAAGGTACAAACCCAGATGCCTCTGGAAGCTTCTGTGCGTCTGGCGGTCCTCGGCGGACCCGCAGTGTGGCTCCTGCCTGGGTGCAGAGCTCCACCTGGGCCTCCCTGGGAGTCTAGAATTTCCAGGGACCCTTCGGATGTCTACTCAGGTCTAGTCCCTCTGCTGGTGAGGGACTGGTCTAGTCCCTCTGCTGGTCTAGTCCCTCTGCTGGTGAGGGACCTGACCAGTCCCTGCCTTATTTGCGCCTCAGCCAGGACCCCAAAGCCATTCACGGATCCCCTTGAACTTAACCCGAACGTCTCCCTGCGTGTTTTCGTGGAAGCTCCTAGAATCCTGCCTTTATCCTTGGCATCTCCCAGGCAGTTACACAAGAGGTGGACTCTGTGGGTCTGTTCCCATCAGTGCCGTCACCTCCTGGTGGCCTCCGGGACAGCAGCTTCTCCATGTTACCCCAGGGACTGACCAGAACCCCCCTGTGCAGCGGAGGCCATCCTGCCCCGACGCTCTGTCTGGTTTTAGCCTCTCCTCTCATACTTTCTCGGCCAGCTCTCAGACCCGTTTTTACCCGAACACTTGGTTTCTTTTCCAAAAGGTCACTCTCAGTCTCCGAGTGTCCCTTTGTCTGGTATCTGGTTTTTATGTCTGTTCCTCTTCCTGAATAGCTCTGAAAGCACAAACTCAAAGATACTTTGGGAAGAGCTCTTATGTTGCCGAGCCGTGGAGGGGGGTCTCTCCTGGCCTCACCCTCTGCTGTGGGCTCTCCCCCGGGTCTCTCCTGAGCCCTGAGTGGCCTCTTTCGGTCCATGAGAGCACAGGCCTAGCTTCCAGAAGCCCTGGAGTTCCCCACAAACTCCATTCTTTGGCGGGGGGCTTTTGGTCTGCCTTTTGGTGAGGGGGTCGGGTAGGCCAAACCTGTCAGGGCACCAGGGTGACAGGTGACAAGGTGACAGCATGGGGAGACACTGAGGGGCCTGAAGGCGTGGTTGCTGGTGCCGCTGCTGGGTGTTTGTTCCACCCCATGCCTGGCCTCAGTATTTGCACTGACCTTGACCTCTGTGTGCTCACCTTGACCTCCACGTGCTCACCTTGACCTCTGCGTGCCCACCTTGACCTCCGTGGCCTGGGCAGACCTCCAGATGCTCTTGCTGTGACTTGCCTCGCTCTGTCCCTGTGCACACGCACCCGTCAGCTCACCTCAGGTCACCCACTCGCCTGGGCGCACCTTTCCTTCCCTCTTTGCTGGGTGTGTTCTCTTTGCTGTGCATCCGGGGGGCGAGGTGGCACCGTCCCCAGAGGAATGAAGGTGAAGGCATGTTGGCCTTTGCTGCCTCGAGTACGGATGACAAAACAGCATCTCCTCGGGGCTCCAGTTTACATGTCTTGGCTCACTTTGCTTCCCATCTGTGCTGGTCACCTGTATCCCCTTGGGATAGGACGCTTTGCACTCTGGCTTCGTGATTTTCTTGACTCGTACGAGCTCTTTACATGTAAAAAGCCGTTCACCCCTCTCCCCTTATTTGCCACCAATGCTGTTCGTGGTGTGACTTAGGAATATGAAGGAGAGTAAACCCGTGGTGACAACTGCGTCCTGACCAGTCCCTGCCTTATTTGCGCCTCAGCCAGGACCCCAAAGCCGTTCACGGATCCCCTTGAACTTAACCCGAACGTCTCCCACACACCATTTTGAGAGCCCCACCTGGCCTCCTCCCACCTCCACAGAGTAGGACGGAAGCCAGATCGGTCCTGGGGGCGTCCAGATTCCCTGGGGACAATGGCCTGTGCTCCCTGGAATTACTGTGACTTGAACTTGATGTTTTTGTATCTGTAAGAATCAGGTGGAGCCAACCTGCTTCTCGGGAAAGCCACTTGACGGCCTTCTGTGTGACTGCATGTAGGCCGGCTACATGAACCAGCTACGTGTCTGCCCAGCGGAGCTTTGAAAGCTGCTCCGACTCCTTCAGTTGTTCTCTACAAGCAAACAGAACTATGTCCAGAAAGCCCAACGGCCTAAAGTACTCCCGATGTCACCGCAGCACGATGGTCAGCTTTCTGCCCTAAGAGCCCACCTGCGAGCGTTGTCATCCTGAGTGTCAAGTGGGTTTGCACCACCTCCCTCCCAGTTACTGGGCCGATCCAACGAGGCGGCCCCGGCATCTGGCAGCTCGGGCCCCGTGACCAGGCACCGGGGGCCAGGAGCTGGAACAGCATCCGTCCTCCCCTGGCGCTGGACATCCGAGATCCAGGTGGGAGGGGTCCCTCCTGAGGCCTCCTCTGGGTGAGCGGACAGCCATGTCCTTCCCGGGTCCTCCCGGGGTCGTCCCTCGGTGCGGGTCTGCATCCTGATGTCCTCTTCTAATGAGGACACAGTCACACTGGAGCAGGGCCCACTCTAGTGACCTCGTTTGCCTCATCACCTCTTTAAGGACCCCTCTCCACGTAGAGACCTGTTCTGAGGTCCTGGGAGGTAGAGAGGAGACACGATCCAGCCCCCCATGCCTGTGTAGGAGCCTCCTGGGATTTAGTGTGCAATGTGTGCCTTCTACCTGTCTGCAGGTATCTGGAAAGAGTCCCTAAAGGGGTGATGTAAGGGACACAGGGTATCCGGGTCCCCGTCCCCAGAGCTGGTGACCATCAGAGCAAGGGCTGCGGTCGGGGTGCTTGTGGCTCAGGAGCCAGGCCTGTAGAACCTGGCAACACGGTCCCCCTTCCCCCGGAGCGCTTGGCATCAATATTTGCTGCTGCTGAATCATCACAGGGCTATGGTGCCCCTTGGAGCAGATTTCCCCAATCTTCCCTAAAACAGTAGCAGGCTGGTGACTCATGAAGTTTTGTAACTGAGAGCCTGTCAGGTCCTCAGGACATATGTCCCCCAGCTTGGGGTGGGAGGGGATGCTGCTGGCCCACACGATTAGAGGGAACAGGACCTCGGCTTACCTGGCCGGTGGCTCTGGCTCCCGGAGCCTCGCACACCTGCTCTGCCTTTGTCGTGGCGGCCCCGTGCTGCACTGGCCTCAGCGAGCATCGGAACATGCCAAGGCCCAGGGAGGATTCTGGCCCCGACCCCTCGTTGTCTTGCTGTGTGACCTCAGGGGGGTCCCTGCCAGCAGGAGCCTTGGGGTCCCCACCAGGAAAACAGGAAAGCTGACCTCTGAGGGCTTGTGGGTTTGCTGCCCAGGAGGGAGGCTTTGGCGCCAGCCCTGCCCCTCCCCGGTGGGCAGAAGCGGGGTCTGGGGTGATGCTGGGTCTCGAGACTGGGAGTTTACTTGGGTCCCCTTCCTATTGGGAGCTCGGCACTTGTCTCAGGGGACAAAGTTTTGAACTCCTTGAGGAAACTCCTTCTGAGTGAATGAGTTGCCTTCCTTTCCAATTTTGTTCAGCGTAAGGGAATGTTGTCTGTGTGAGGAGAACTTGGCTTCAGAAGGGTCTGTCTCCAGAGCCTGCAAATGAGGGATCCTCGTTTCTCCTGTAAAAGCAGCATGTGGTGCCTCGCAGGGGGCGGCCGGGCCGGCTGAGCTCAGGATGGCAAGCCATGTGATTGTCCTACCTCTGGTCTCTGGGGCCCCTGCACACTGTGTCCCAGGGTGGCACTCCCAGCAAGCACCGGGCTGCCCCTGTCTCTGCATTTCCGCCAGCACCAACCTGGCGACCTTCTAGAGGCCGGCCATCCTGACACGTGTGAAGGGACATCTGTGCGTTTGATTTGCGTTTCCCTGGTGGTGAGTGATGTTGAGCGTCTTTTCACGGGCCCATGGGCCATCTGGATTGGCTGTCTTCTTTCTAGGTACCTTGCCCATTTTTAAATGCTTTTTGTTTGTTTGCTATTAAATTATATAATTTCCTTATTTATTCCAGATATTATCCTGTTATTAAATGTATGCTTTGCAAATATTTTCTCCCCTTCCACCGGCTGCCTTTTCGTTCTGTTGCCTGCGCCGTGCAGAAGCTTTCTCGTGTGATATAGTCCCACTTGTTTATTTTTGCTTTCATTGCCTTTGCTTTTGGTGTCAGATCCAAGAAATCACTGCCAAGACCGATGTCGAGGAGTTTTTCCCGATATGTTCTTCTATGATTTTTGTGGTTTCAGGTTTCATGTTCAAGTCTTTAATCCATTTTGAATTGATTTTTATATGTGATACACCCCACGTTTGCTGTAGGTTTGTCCACAATCGCCAAGATATGGAAACATCCTGAGCGCCCGTTGATGGGTGAATGGATAAGGAAACTGGTCCATGTACTACTAAGTATGATAGAAAACACATATATGATGGGATGTATTCACCCATATAAAGAAGGAAATCCTACGGTTTGCAACAACGTGGATGAACCCAGGGGTATTATCCTCAGCGTAGGAAGCCAGAGAAGGGTAAATCCTGCCTCGTGTCACTTACACGTAGAATCTAGATAAACAGGTTGAACTCACAGAGGCAGTATAATCGTGGTTGCCTCGGGCTGGGGGTGGTAGAAGGGGGGTGTCGGCCAAACTTCCAGTCACAAAGTCAGCATGTGGGGGAGACCGTGCAGCACGGTGACCACGGCCAGCAGTGTGTGCTACACCCTGGAAATGGGTAGAGGAAGTGGATCAGGGACGTTCTCACCAAGAGAAAAAAAGAAGGTGACGCTGTGAAGTGATGTGTTAATTACCCTGCTTGTTGTGATTATTTCAGCATGTAAGTCTATCAAATCATCACAGCATACACTTTAAATAGATTACAATTTTGTCAATTATACTTCAATAAAGCTGGAAAAAAAACAGCAAAGTCAACAGACCCTCAAACTTCATCACTTTCTAATTACGTTATCACTTCTTACTATTTTCTTGAGGGTATTTCTGCGGCAATTGCATCTGTACGGCGAGCATGCTCTACAAAGGCGCTATGTATATTATTTTATCCCTGTTATTTTTTCCTAGAGGTGATTGTGAAGCTTTTACTAGTGCACAGCTGATTCTACTCTTAAAACACCTTAGGTCATTGAAAAAAAAAAAAAGAAAAAAAAACACCTTAGGTCACTTTCTTGCTTGGGAATTGTCATCAGCCTTTCTCTGCTACGAGGGGAGCAGTCAATCTCGGTGGATCATCCGGGAACCCAGGAACAATGACCCCAGCTTCTTGCCCTCTGCTACCATCCGTAAATGTTTTCTTCTCCACATATATGTTCATTCCAGTCCCATAAAACTCTAATGGATGATAACTTCTAGCCCTGCCCCCACTCAAGGGCTAATTGCTGTAGTACAGCTGCTACTGTCTTAAGTTGAGGATTAAGGAGACGTGTACAGGTGCCCAGTGGTGAGGGTTAATTTTATGTAGCTTGGCTAGGCTATGATGCCGTTTTTGGTAAAAAAAAAAAAAAAAAATTTGCTGTGAAGATATTTTTGAGATGTGGCTGACACGTACATCATGCACTCTGCCCCTGAGTAGAGCAAAGAGCCGTCCTCAATGTGGGAGGGCCTGGTCCAGTGAGGTGAAGGCCCTCAGAGCACAGACCTAGGTCTCCTGCAGCAGAAGAAGCCCTGCCTGAGGTTCCAGCTCACTGACCCACTGTGCGGACTTGGGTGGTGCCACACTCACAGGAGCCAATTCCTGAAAATCTCTCTCTAGCTGCCGACATCCTGTTAGTTCTGCTTCTCTGGAGAACCGTGATGAATACATCAAGGAAAGCTCACTGAGCTGCAAAGGGAAACGATGGAGGAAGAAAGAGGCAGAACCGCTGGACTGCGTCAAATGTGTGATATGTGTGTGCCTGGACCACCAAACGCAGAATTCCGTACCTGGAGGAGTAATCCTCTAAAATGGAAGGACAAATAGGTAATTTCTAAGACAAAGTGGAGGGAACCCATTGCCACCAGCCATGGCAGGACAATGTTAGAAGGGATCCTCCAAGTAGGAGATCATCAGATCCTCGCCTCCTCGTTGTGACCAGAAGGCTGCTGGACAGGCTGTAGCTCAAGGCGTTGTTCTTAGTTGATCTGAAGACTAATTGTTTTTCAAACCAATAGCAACAATATGTAGGGTGACTAAGTGAAAGAAATGATATCAAGGCAAAGGCACAATTTAGAGACAGGCAGCGCCTCTGTGCCCGTGGAGCTGTAGGGTATCACTTTGAAGGTGAGCTAGGATTAGTTAAAACTGCACAGTGTAATCTCTAAGGCAACAACTCAAATTATAAAAAGAAGTATAAATGCAATGATAAGAAAATATAACAACCAACCCTATAAAATGCTCGCAAAACCACAAAAGGCACAATATGAAGGGGGGAAACAGGACATAAGCAATAGTATGAATAAAAAACTGTCATGAAGATAGTAGATATCGATCCAATCATGTTGATAATCTTTTTTTTTTTTTGATAATCATTTTGATTGAGACAATTAGGAGACAGAGACTCACAGAGTGAACTGTACTGTATGTACAGTATGCCGGAACCCAACTGTATGTTGTCTGTGGGAGATCCTTATTAAAGTAGATATTTAGATTGATTTAAAGAAAGACATGGAGAAAGAACTGCCATCCTGCTCATCAGACACTGATTGAAAGAAAGCTGGGGGAACTCTATTAATTTTGGACCATATTGACTTTTGAACAAGAAAAAGGATCAAGGATGAAGAGCAACATAAGGATAAAGGGGCTGATCCTCCCAGAAGCCACAGTAGCACTAAACACATGCACCCAACAATCTGTGAAAAGTACATCAAAATACATAAGGCAAACAGAACCATGTGGAGAGGTGTGCAGGCCCACACCTGCGGATGGAGACCCAATGCCCTCTGTCAGTCAGTGATGCAGCAGTCGGGCCAGGGTGTGTCCAGTGCAGAGGCCTGCAGAGCAGTGACCACCTGGGTCTGACCTACACCTACGGAGTTCTCCACCCAACAGCAGAACATGCGGAGCGCTCAGCACAACAGACCACATTCTGGGCCATACAACACACCTTAGCTGATTTAAAAGACTAGAAATGATACCAAGTAGGTGCTCAGACAACAGAGAAATTAAACGTGAAGTGAATAACAGGGAGATGGATGGAAAAATCCCCAAATATATGGAGAGTAAGGAACGTGCTTTCAATAATCCATAAATCAAAGAAGACTCCAGAGAAACTGCAGAATATTTCAAACCAAATGAAAATGAAAATTTGTTGGAAGCAGTGAGAACAGTGCTTACTGGGAGATTTTTCGTATAGAAGAGAAGTCTTAAATCGATAATCTGAGCCACAGGACCTAAGCTCAAGAACCTACAACTGAAGAGCAAAATGACCCGAGAGCAAGCAGGAGGTAGAAAAGACAAGAACAGAAATCAGTGAAATGAAAACTATAAAAGCAACAGGGAAGGCATCCCCCACAAACACAATGCACACCCACAACCACATACACGCATGTGCACACCCCCCACATGCACGCAGGCACACCCACCCACATGCGTGCACACACATGCGCACACCCCCAACCACACACATGCACACACACGACCACATGCATGCATGTGCACACCCACACCCACATACACATATGCACACTCATGTGCACACCCACAACCACTCATGCTCACACATGCATGCCTACACACCCATGCCTCAGTAGACCCACATGCATATACCCACACCCTCCACTCCCCCAACACATGCACACACAACCCATACCCCCCCCACAGACACCAGCACTCACACCCCACATATACACACGTGTGCACACAGACCCTTGCACATCCTGCTCTCCTCTGGCCTTCCAAGAGCTGGGGTTCCTTGCGGTCCTCTGGCATCTCCCCTTCCCACCACGTGGAGGTTCTGTTTGGAAGGACCAGGCTCTTCTCTGTTGCACCGGAGCTGGAGGGATGGGCTGTGTCCTCCAGGCTGGGCCCGGGATGTGCAGAAGCCTCATGAACAACCTGGCCTCCTCATGCGTATTCACACGTCACCAGGGGCACATCAACTCCACACCAATTCCAAACCCGGACTCCTTTCTTGTTAAATCTGCTGGGTTGAGACTAACCTCAACTCCCTAACCTGTCCCAACCCGGATTTGAGGAACACAGGAGGGGTCACCCACCTGTAGGTCAAGTGCTCCCACTGACCTGAGCACCGTCCAGGGAGGTGCTGGGTGGGGCCGCCACTTCCATCTGGGCATTGTCGCATGGGCCCTTCCCTGCGCCCCTTCCATCTCAGAGGTGAGGACACCTACTCTGGGTGTGCGGGGGCCTGCTGCTTCGTGGCGCACAGCCACCCCACCTTCAGGACACAGAGCTACCTCGCCTCCGCTGACGGCTCCTGTGAAGTGTGTCCCTTATTCTCACCTTTGTTTTCACTTTTCAGTATGGAATCGCTCAGATGTGCATCGATGTTGACTGAATATTAAGTGGCTCCTCATACCCTCACCACGTGGATTCCTTTGTCAGTGTGTGGTTCTCTGCTCCTGTGCGGGGACATGCGTCACACGTGGGGGCAGCCAGCCTGTGTCGTTTTGGCATTCTCCCCTAAGAATTAAAGACATTCCTTAGGATCCCAATCCCATTGTCACATCAGAGAAAGTTAGCAATGGCCTTTCCCTATTATCTTATGTCAAATCCCAAGTTGAAGATCAAATGTCCCCCATTGTCGCCAAGGCGTGTTTAACACGCGGTTGGTGCGAATCGAAGACGGCAGTTTTGATTTCGTGTTCCTGACGTCCTTCACCACCTTGACTTGTTGGCAGGCTGGTTGGCCCCCCGGGGCGCACCGTCCTGGCCCCGTGGACTGGGAGAGGCTCCCACGGCCCTGGGGCGGCTCTGGCCCTGGGACGCTGTCGCCGACGCAGCCCTCGGGACTGGGAGCTGAGCCATGCGGGTGCATCTGGAAGCCGGGGTGCCCCCTGCCTCGGCCTCCCTGGATGAGCCTCGCCTGGGTCAGGTGCCCACCAGGGGCGCGAGGGGGATCCTCTCACTGCCGCCTCTGGCTGTCATCTGGCCTCCCTCCATAGGAAGGGGTTTTGATCTGCTGGGCGGGCGGGGGGGCGCCTCATGGTTTGCAGGGAGCCCCTCATTTCCAGGGGAACGGCTCCTATGGCCCTTGCTTCCAGCAGAGACCAATTAGGGTGGCTTTCACTCGCTCGCTGGTGCTCTCTCTCTGGGAGTTATTAGGGACTCATGGATTTTTACAGACGACATGTGTCTGAGTCAACTAGTCATTTTTCTTGCTGATGCCCTGGCCGTCCCCATGTTGCTCAGTGGGATCCCTGTGAAGCTCACTCCGTCATCCTTCATCCTAATGTGGGATTTGTCATGTCAGATATTCTTTGGGAACAAATGTGAAGACTTTGCATTTATTTCAGTCGGACCTGATCCGTCGTCTGAGGCCGGTGAGGCAGTGTCAGAGGCCTGGGGTGGGCGCAGGCCCAGCCCCCACACTTGCCAGCCCGCGGCACCTGGCAAGCACAGCAAACTGCTTGCTGGCAGCCCCACGCGTGGAGAGGACACACGTCCACGCGCCCATACCGGTCCGTGGCACCATTTGCCTTCAGCGTCGCGGAGCATAAGATTTCCCTGTGGGCTGGATGGTCACCCCCTGGCCCTCAGGAGGAGCTGCAGGGAGGGGGTCTGGGTGACTCAAAGCCTGTGTGTCACGCCAGAGTCACCCTCATGTCCCCTGAGAGCAATGGCTTAGGTGTGTGGCCCACCGTGGGACCGGCCCGAAGCGGGGCTGCCTGTGTGCAGCGTCGCAGTGACCTCATGTGACAGGGACTGCGAAGAGGCAGGAGCAGGAAGGCAGTGGACGTGCCAGCGGGGGACTCACCGTGTCCCAGCCCTGAGCCTCATCCTCCACTTCCAGGAGAGGACGCCCGGGCCCGCACCTGCCACCCGCTCTGAGCACCTTGCAGCACCGGGGCCCGCGGGACCATGGGGGCCGCTGCGCAGGGAGTTCTGTCTGTGGTCGTCCCCCGGCCCCAGGATGCAGGGGGCTGTTTCTGCGACATGCACCGGCAGCACCCGCACTGAAGTCCGCCACGCACGCGGCATGCGGGGTCCCGCACGCTGTGGTCAGCGGCCCTCCCGGTGGCTCCGTGCTGCCTGCGGCTTGGAGCTGGTGGCCGTGCTTTCTTCTCACCGCCTGGGACATGAGTCCCTGCGCTCCCGGGGCAGCGGGTCCCCTGCTAAAGGTCGCAACGGCGTCACAAAGAGGATTAGGAAGTTGGTCATTTCACCTCATTCGCCAAACTATGCTCATTGCTTGGGCAGGTGGAGGGCGGAAAGCGCACGGGGGCTGCATTTAGCCACATCAGGGTGTGGGTGTTCTGGGGCCTGGCCCGGCAGAGCTCTGCACATTTGCCTCGACAGACGCAGTCATGCAGCCTCCCCTCAGCTCCTATTTCATGTCAGTTTAAGGTTCCCGAAGTTGAACACAAAATGGATTCAAGCATATTTTAAACCATGGTTGTTTTCTTTTCAGACAAATATAGTTTTTTTTTAAATAAAAAAATGGTGTGTGTTTTCCAGGACTCCAGTCCATGCAGAGTTTAGCCTGAGCTCTCGAGGTCTTTACTCTCTGGCTGCTTATTCATGCCCTGGGTCTGTATCCCCCGGCAGGACGGTCAGGTGTCGCCGTTGCCTGGACCTGTAACACCCATCATTAGCTCATAGGCTCTGGGGTGTCGGTGCCCTGGGTAAATCAAGAAGTTGGAACTCGGCTCGACAGCTCACCCGTGTTGGCGTGGTGGTCCTAGTGAGCGCCTGGCCTGCTCCTTGAAGCCGCAGAGTGGCTTCTTTTGCTCCAGCCATCACGTCACCCTCCAGGCAGGAATGCACCTGGAGGGTGCACTCTGCTCACCTCCCAGCACCCTTCAGGGAAGGGGGGCCAGTTTAGTAAAAAGCAGTGAACCATTTGACCTTTTAATTGTTTAGGAAAAAAATGATATATATATATATATGTATGTATGCATATATAATATAAAAACCATCCTAAAATGCTCTAAAGGGAAAAAAATGGAGAAGGAAAAAATCTCAGGGGAAAATCTGTCAAATTTTTTTTCATTTTCCCTAAATTGGAGACATTAGGAATAACTTCTGCTCACAATTTATGAAGTTGGTCAACAAGTCATGTGTAAGGTGAGGTTTAGCTACTATTTTATTTTTTCCGTATCAAGACCATCCTGCCTCTAGAGCACACGGCGTCAGGGGAGAAGCAGGGAGCACAAGCCCTGGGTAGTCGGTACCCGGGGCCTCCAGGCGATGAGCCCCTGCAATCCCTAACCTGGGGCAGGGAGAAGGGGAAGGTCTGGAAGGTTCTGGGAGGTTCCTAAGGCTTTAGTGAAGCCAGGACTTATGGACAATGCACAGATCACAGAAAACATCTGACTACTTTTTTGAGTAAAATCAGGGAAAAAGTAAGAGACGGCACAGACTTTACCTGAGAGTGGCTTTGTCTACACAGAGTGTCAGAGCCTCCTTTACCTCGACCAGGAGCCTCAGCTCACCCCCACGAACCAGGAACCACGGTCCAGCCACACAGTGCACTGTCATCGGCCCTAGAAAGGGAGGGACTCCTGGCACCTGCTGCAGCGTGGACGCTCCCGGAGGGCATGATGCTCGTGTGTAAGCCCGTCACCGAGGGACAGAGCGTGCAGTCCCACCTCTGTGTGACCCACAGACACAGGGCGGCTGAGCGAGGGGGCCAGGCCAGAGCCAGGGAGGCGGCCGGGATCTCGGCCAGCGCTACTGACTCCCACACAGAAATATCTGTCCAGAGGTGGGCCTTCTGCTAACTGTCCTTGTCACGATAAAAGCGCAAGCGGAAAGCAAGAGAAAGAAGAAAGCCCTGCCCGGCCTGATCCGGAGGCTGTGGTGCTCGTCCACCCACCTGTCCGTCCTGGGGCCCCTGGGGCCAGCTTCAGAGACGGCGACTTCCACCCACATGCTGTCTGGCCACGCCGCCTGCCCCTGCGGCCGCAGAGACCTGGCCCGGCCCTGTCCTGCCTGGTTCTGGGCTTTCTCCCCAAGGTGCTGGGGGCGCTGAGTCCATCGGGGGCGGGGAGACACCTGCCAGTGTGACACCAGGAATGCTCTCTAATCGCCCAGGCGCGACCAGAGAGCAGCATCGCGAAGGACGGGCCTAGACGAGCTTACTCGTTGCTCATCTGACCCAGATTGTGAGCGTCTGAGTTTCATGCCTTTTTAATCACGCCCGCTCGTTCCTGCTCTGAGCTCACAGATTTCCTTGCAGCTACATTGTATTTTCCGCTTCCAGGGTCGCGCACCTGCTGCGAGGTCACACGCCCCTGGTTTCCTCCCTGTGCCCCATGACCTGGCGCTGCCGAGGAAACACGCTCAGCATCAGCTCTGGAGCTGGTCTACTGCACACGTCCTGGCGTCACGCGGGCAGCTCTGACGCTGGCCCCGGGTTGGGTTTCTGCAGGTGCACGCCGTCCCCCCAACGGAGTAACTCGCTTCTCTGTTCTTCAGGATCGCGTTGCATCTCCTGTTCTGTGACTTTATATTTGTTTTCAAAGATTTCACTTATTTATTTAAGAGTGAGAGAGAGTGTGAGCCAGGGGAGGGCCTGAGGGAGAAGCAGCCTCCCTCGTGAGCGGGGAGCCTGATGTGGGGCTCGGTCCCAGGACGCTGAGTGGGGTCATGCCCTGAGCCAAAGGCAGATGCTTAACAAACTGAGCCACACAGGCACCCCTCCGTGACATCCTAAAATGCTGTTCACAGACACACAGGAAAGTGGGCACTGCAGTCAATCTTTCCCCTTCCCCTTCTTGCTACAGTACGCTCTCCTCGCCCGCGGGGGAGGGGTACCTGGCGACCTCCGCACAAGGGGGAATCATCAAAGGGGGGAAATTCATTTCAATCACTGTCATGGCGAATGCTGTAATAATGATTCATTTCAAGCCAGAATTTCCTTTTCTGCTCATAATTAATGTTGTTTCTTCAAAGAACAGCCTTGACACTTAAAGGAATAAATATTCCTTCCATTATTTCTCTAAGGTATTCAGCGAGTCCCTTTAAGCAGTGGAGCATTGCAATGGTGCTGTTGGCGCTTCTGTCAATTTGCATAATCCTGTTGCTAAAGGGATATTGAAAACTCTGAACTAGAAATAAGTAGGCTGCACTCAGTAAATTATTTATAAAATCAACACGAATTCTGGGATTTTTCTTCAAATGGAAGTATGATTTCAGAGCCTCAAATAGAGTGAGCGTGTTTTCAACTGCATCCGGACAACCCGCCACTTCTGAAGGTCAGAAGGGAACAAGAAATGGCAACAAGGTCACCGAAGTCCTTTCCTAGCTGGGTTGAAAGAGGGCCACTGCATGACGATGGCGTGGGTGTCGGGGGGAAACACGCAGATGCCTCCTGAGCGGGATCCCATGGAACCCGGGAAGCACGGCCACGCACCCCACCAACAGTCCCGACAGAAACACCTGTTGTTTGCACCTTTATGCGAATTCCTGTCAAACTTGTATTTGCCTTCTCTTCACCAAAAGCAGGGCAATTTTTCCCATGAACCCCTAACTCAATGACACAACTTGCAGAAATTCACTATGACTTCTTGAGTCACCTCTGAAAGAACTTTTACTCACAACAGCTTTTTTATTTAAAGATTTTATTTATTTATTCATAGACACAGAGAGAGAGAGGCAGAGACACAGGCAGAGGGAGAAGCAGGCTCCATGCAGGGAGCCCGATGTGGGACTTGATCCCGGGTCCCCAGGATCACACCCCAGGCTGCAGGCAGTGCCCAACTGCTGTGCCACCAGGGCTGCCCCCACAACAGCTTTTTAAGCAAGGTTTTTTGGGAGAGAAAATACTACACAAGCAAAGGGGAGACAATCCTTTGTCATGTGCTGTGTGTGCGGTTGTGCCGTTAGGGGTGAGCCAGAGCCACCGTGACACTCTTTTTTTAAATTATTTATTTATTCATGATAGACACACAGAGAGAGACGCAGAGACCCAGGCAGAGGGAGAAGCAGCCGCCCTGCAGGAGCCCGATGTGGGACTCGATCCCGGGACCCCGGGGTCACACCCTGGGCCCAAGGCAGACGCTCAACAGCTGAGGGGCATTAGGTCTTCTTCGTGTCAATTTCTGTTAAACAAACAAACAAACAAACCCCCCAAAAGTTATTTTACTCCTCTCTTCAGTACCGTTGAGGAAATCATGCAGGGCTGGGCTTAACTGCCTGCCTGCGATGACTTACGTCCGACTGGTCCCATTGCCATGGGGGATGGGCCACCAAGTCCTGAACAAGGAGCTTCAAAGAATTTTTTTCTGCTTAGTGAACGTCCGCTTTTCAAAAAAAAAATAGTCAAAATGGTATTTGGTATTTGCACTTGTGTTTGGGTGCCTGGGGCCCAGATACACATGCGAACTACAGACAACAGGAGGCACAGCCAGGATGGACAAGACCGTGTGGAATCACGTCACGGCTGCGGGCCCAGTGGCCTGGAGCAGCCCCGGGGCTGGGGACTGGTGGCGGGACGGGGCCGGCACGGCGGTCAGGGTGAGGGGCTATCCTCTGTGCCAACCCCCCCCCGAGGCCCAGCATCGCTGGCCGGCTTGCTTCCAGAAGCGGGGCCTGGGGCAGGGGTTCAGGTCAGAGAGTGAGGACTGGGCTGAGGGGGGCTCCTGCTGGAGGCAGACCTGGTGGCGTGTCCGTGGCGACGTGTCTGGGGCCTGGGGCTTGGGCCACACTGCAGCCTTTCCTGTGGAATAGGAGCAGCCAGTGATTTCCACTCAGCCCCCGGCCCCCCGGGTCCCACCCACAGGACAGGCCCCGAGGCTCGGCTGGACCCTCACCGGCGGAGGTCTGGCTTTTTGAGTCACTTACGTGATTCAAGACTCAAGTGTGGTGTTGGCAAAATAGTTCTAACTGCAGAATTTCTGTAGTGTATTGAAAAAATGGAACATGGGGCATTTGGGTGCTCTGAGAAAGGCAGTTGAGGATGTAGGGCCCAGCCACCAAATATGACTGTGTCGTGTATATACGGGGTGCCCGGCCACCCGGACTTGGGGCATGAGTGGGTCATAGCACCTGCCCTCACTCTCCTAATAGAAGGTGTGACAATGAGGTCGGCTGAGCTTCAGATCCTTGCCCTCTTGTCAGGCTGGGATGGCTTGGTGCCTCCGAGAAGGTGGGCCTTCCTAGGCCTGCCAGGGGGCAGGGGCTGAGGGCGCAAAGCCGGGCCTGGGTTCACCCCTCCCCAGCTGCACAGCCCCCGGGGCTGGTGTGGCCATGGCCAGGGCGCCAGAGCTCCTCCGTGCCAGGGCGCCATGTGGCACATGCCGAGCACAGTTCCTACAAAAACCATCGGGCTCTGTACAAGGGCTTAGTGAAAAGAGTAGCTTGATGGCAAATATGCTAAATAAGAAGCACCCACGTCCCAGGAACACCTGTCAGGGCGTGATGAGAAAAGGCATCCGGTTGGGACTAGAAACAAAAACCACAGAAAGCCTGAAATGGCAGGATTAATGGGAGCTGTCCTGGCCACCATCCCCTCTCAGGGCACGTCGGCGGACACGGAACCCGGGGCGGCTTCGCTGACAAGCAGGCGGGATGCTGCAAGACGTGATGGCGCGCTCCAAAGTAATCTGTGGGTTTAATGCAAAGCCAACGCTTTCGATGTCTTCAAAGCATTTGTGAATGAATGAAATATTCAAGGAAAAAGCCTGAAGATACGGGGAAAACATACGTGCGAGGCCATCAAAGCTTCTGAGGCAAAACAGATACGATCAGGAGCTCAAGGTCCGTAAGCTGGAGCCGCCACGTTAAAACGTGCAGAAGAATAGGTACAAACAGGGAGAGGCGCGCGGATCAAAGGCAGGGCAAGGAGGCAGGCCCGGGTGAAGCCCTGAGGTGGGGTTTCCAAGGAAGGACACGTTAGTGACTGTTCTCAGAACAAGTGGTTGCAGCCCCGGGAGGGAGCATATTGGATCCGTACCTTCTATCACTGAAATTAGATTCAGCTAAATTTAGAATAAAGAATTACATGAAAGAAATAAGATTTTAAGAACTAGCAGAAAGCATAAAATTATATTATCATGGAAGACAATTTCCTCAGCTCTGAAGCAATGGAGAAATTGCAGAGGAAAAATTAGATTTTTAGCACAAAAATGTTAAATTGTAGTGTTATTAAAAAGATCTGAGGTCAGAGGGAGGAAAGCTGATTGGGAAAAGCTTCTGCAAGGTGTAGATAATAGCCCTTATTCCCTGGATTGTGGAGGACATGAACGTGGTGATGGACAGTGAACACGGTGATGGATGATGGACACGGTGACAGAGGGTGACCACAGTTGTGGATGACAAACATGGTGGTGGATGGTGGACACGGTGATGGAGGGTGAACACGGTGATGGAGGGTGACCACAGTGAACACGGTCAGTGATGGATGGTGAACATGGTGATGTGTGGTGACCACGGTGATGGAGGGTGACCGCGGTGGTGGGTGATGAACATGGTGATGGACATCGATCATGGTGATGGACAGGAAGTGTCGGCGTGTGGTGCCAGCAGTGCTCCTGTCCATGGCCACACTCGGGGTCTGTGGCCCATGGAGCTGTCACCAACTAGTTTGGGGGAAACACCATAACCCTGTAGAAGAACGGGGCAAGGATTCGAAGGGACAACACTGTCCTTTCCCTGGTGATCCTCGTATCTGGATTCTTCGTCTTCGGTCTACACCGGGCAGGCACACACAGTGCACGGTCATCTGCCGGACTGGCCGGCGCCTTCGGGGTTTCTCAGTGGACGAGTGAAAGCCTCTGATTCCTTCGAGCCAGTGCGAGTCCTGGGGCGAAGGGCGAGGAGGGAAATGGGGAACCCTGCAGGCCTGCATGGGAGCCGGTGTGAGCCTGGGGACCCAGGGCAGAGCAGGGAGCTCGAGGACAGGCCCGTGCTCGGGCACAGGGCTATGTCACCCGCCCCCGGGGGAGGCCGTCCGGGGGGCATGGCCCGGCGAGGACTAACCTAATTCTTTAGAAGAGCCTGACCCTTCTGGTAAAAACAAGGGCGAGTCTCCCCCACCTTACAGCACCCACCGTAGAGAATTTGCATTCCGGGTTCTTTCCCTGCCCTTGGAAGCGGGTGGAAATCCGTTTAGAAGGAAAATAAGCCTCTTGCCAACGTCACAAGCAGGAGGCCAGGGGTGTCTCTCTCAAGGACCTGGAGCAAGCTCTTGGGGCGTCAATGCCCTTAGAGGCCGTGCCCGCGTCCCCGCGCCCATGGCAGGGTGGCGTCGTGGGCACCGTCGTGGGCGCCGTGCCCCATGTTGCCATCTCCGTCTCGTCGTGGGAACAGGAGGCCCGTTTCTTCCTTATGAGACCGGCCATCGGCACAGGTGCCCCCTGGCCCGCCCCAGGACCGCTTCTCATTTCCCTTGAGGACGCACGTGGAATGGGGGGGTGCGCAGCCGTGGGGTGTCCTCCTGGCTCCTCGATGCCTAGCGGGCTCCTGGGACGCACAGGACATTCTGGTTACGGATTTCTTTCCTGCCTCCATGAGCAGGTTTTCTGTGTCGAGAGGCGCCCAGGTGTCCCTGAGCCGCAAGCAGGGGTGTGCGCCCCAGCAGGGGCCACAAGCCTCGGCCGGGGACCAGGCCCTCCCGCTACGGGGAGCCCAGCGCCCTTCCGTCGGGCTGTCCCGAGACCTGGACATGGCGTGTTAGGATCCAGGAGTTCAGACCGCCCCGTGCTCCCGTGTCCCCATTCCCCCCCCCCCCCCCCCCCCCCCCCCGGCCCATGAGAGCCCTGGAGGACCTGACCCGGAACCCGTCCCAGCCCGCCACGGGCCACACAGCCCCGACCTGCCTGTTTCCCGCGGACACAGCCCAGGCGCGGAACAGGACAAACACGAAGAAATGTGAGGAGCAGGGGGGTTGGGGGTACTTTTATAAAGAAGCTGAAAGAGCAGCTGATCTTACAGGGCAACTTGGAAGGTTTTAATGCTAATTTTGCACATTTATAGATCTCGGGCCGATGTAAGGCGAGGCCAAGTTCCTGGGGCTCATCGACTTGCAGGCGAACCCCCAGGCCTCACAGGTCATGAGCAAAGCCGGAGGGCAGGGTTTCCAGGGCCCACGTTCCATCAGGGCCGTGAGCCCTCTGTGCCCGGGGACACGACCCGGAGGCTGTAGCCGGTGGCGGGACCCGGAGTGCTGACACACGGCGGTCTCTGCAGGGTGCGCGTCACGTCCCAGGACATGCACATCTGCCTCCCTGCCCCCCCATTCCCTGGGTTCAGGGGCTCCTGTCCCCATCTGCCCGCCTCCCTTGCAGGTGATGCCTCTGGGACGTGGAGATGAGGCCACAGGCACAGTGAAGGACCCTTGGTGGAGCAGTAGGTCGGTCAGTAAGGAGAGGGAGGGAGGGAGAGAAAGAGGGGGAGGGAGGAGGGAGGAAGAGGGAGGGGAGGAGAAGGAGGCCCCTGCCCCCCCCCCTCCCCGGCCATCCAGGCTCAGCAATCCTGGGGTGAGCACCGCCAGCCCCTGCTGTCCAGCAGCTCTGCCTGGGAGGTGCCATCGCCCGGAGGCAGCACCCCCGCAGCAGCACCCTGGGCTCCGAGTGGCCAGGCGCCCTCCCTCCGGCCCGCCGTTCCCTGGCAGCCCTGGGCACACTACCCCCTCGGGCGGGGAGCCCTGGAGCCTGGGTTCTCCCGGAGCGTTGTGCGGTGGGCCCGGGACAGGCTCAGCTGGGCCCCCCAAACCTGAGCACAAAGTGACCCCGCCAGGCCACGGGTGGAGAGCTCCTGGTTCCAGGCTCTAAGCTGTGGCTTGCGGGGGTCCCCTCCGAGGGATTCAGGACCCGCAGGAAGCAGGGGCTTTGGATAGGAAGGAGGGGGCGGGGGTCCACGGGGGCTGTGGTGCGGGGAAGCTGTGGCTCCCATCCGGGGAGGCCTGGATGTGCCCGGCCCTCGGGGAAGGGCTGCTCGATGGCTTGGTGCTGGGCCCCGGGCTGGAGAGGACACACCAGCCCTACAGGGTGCATGGGTGGGGGGGGTGTCTCCAGGCCCAGGTGGCGCCTGTGAGGCGGGGGAGGGACCAGCAGAGGCTGCGCAGCAGGGAAGACACTCCATCCCCTGTGGTGTTTTCAGGAACCTCCCCGGGTGGGGCGGCCGTGGGAGCCGCGGGGTGCAGGTGCGGTGTGCTCTGGGCGGAGTGAGTGTGGGGGCAGGGGAGGGGCTGTGGCACCTGCCAGCTGCCCCAGCACATCTTCAGGGGTTAGCGTAGGGAGGCGCGCCTTCTGCTGCGGCCTCGTGTGACCGGGAGGCTGGTCCACCCCGGCTGTCAGGGACCCGGGGACACATGCCCTATTTAAGCTAAATGGAGACTTGGGGTTTAGGCGTGTGCGGGAGGCCAGGCTGGGCGGGCAGGGGTGTCCTGCTGCGGCACCGGGCACCTGTGGGGGGTGGGGGGGACGTCTGCAGACCACCTCCCTTGGGCAGCCCACCAGCCCCGACCGAGGAGCTGAAGCTGCGGGTCCCCGCCTCTGCTCCCCCTGCTGTCCAGGCCACAGAGCCCCCTGCTCGCAGGCCACAGGGCTTCTTTATATCTCACTGGGTGGAGCCCCGAATCCCCAGCAGCCCTGGCCCGGGTCCCGAGAGAACTGCTTGGCGACTGTGTCAGTTTTGTTTCCCGGGGAGGACGGCTTTGCTGAGGCCTGCGGGGGGCATCTGATCACCTGCTCTGCTCCCCGACAGCCCCTCTCTTGCGGGGGGTGCTGGCCGCGTCTTCTGCTCTGTCCCCCGGGAAGCAGGTGCCTGCAGGCAGAAGGCAGTGTTGCTGGGGAGTCCCCTGTCCTGCCCTGTGTCCCGCTTCGTCTCGGAGAGTCCTGGCCCCAAAAGGCCCCTGACAGGCTCACCCACTGCCACAGAGCCATGGCCTATCGCGTGGCCCGGGGGTGATCCGCAGACCCACACAGTCACGTGCTGCTGCCTCCAGATGGGGACAGGGACCCTCTCCTGACCAAGCTCCTTTGCTGCCAGGCATCCACCTATGGCTTCTGTGTCTGTCTGGGCAGAAGCAGGTGTAATAAGAACCCGATGTCACATCAGATGCCACCCCCACCCCCGGGGGATGTCTGATGCCCTGGCCTGCCCTCAGCGAGCCCCTGAAGGCCGGACTGGCTGGGACCCGTCACCCTGATGTGCTCTCTTTGCCACACCCTGCTCCCCAGGAGCCCAGGCTGCGCAGGCCCGAGCCCTCTTCCGTACTGGGGGCTCCTTTCGTGGCGGCAGTAACGCCTGAGTGAAACCCCACCTGTCACCGCTTTAACGGTGACACCTGTCACCACTTTCTCCCTGGGGCCCGGGAGCTGCCTTGCTCTGGGCACTGCTGTGTTCCCGCAGGTCCGGCCGCAGCTGCGGTCCAACCTGACTCAACCTCCCCGACTTGGCACAGACCCCCGCAACCTGGGGGAAGGCCTCGGCGACACTGCCCCCAGCTCTGACACCAGCTGGCAGAGGGGCCCCACAGCCCTTGCCCCAGCTCCGTCCATCTGCTAAACAACCCAGAACTCAGGAGGCCCCAAACGTGTGATTGCTGCTTTGTCACGAAGGCCACGGAGGCGCAGCCGAAACAGGAGCCCACAGAGAGGTCAGGGGGCCCACGGCGAGGCCGGGGAGCACCCAGGGAGGTCGGGCAGCACCCAGGGAGGGCAGGGAGCCCACAGGGAGGTCGGGGGGCCCACGGCGAGGTCTGCGATCCCACAGCCAGGTCAGGCAGCGCCCAGTGAGGTCGGAGGGCCCACAGTAAGGTCGGGGAGGGTCCCACGCACACGGGAGCTGGTGTTGGGGGCATGTCTGTCCTCACCAAGTCCTCCCAGCCTCTTCAGCCTGAGGCCTGAGGGATCAACTCCCCCCGCCCCTCACTCCGGGGCAGAGGCACTGCTGTCTGTCCTGAAGCTCGGGGGGGCCCCTACCAGGGACAGAGACCGGCTGTCACCTTGCTCACCCTATGGCTGCGCAGGCACAGGAAGTACAATGCGGCTGTGAGCTGCTTGATGCCCCCTCCCTCTCCCTCCCCCTCCACCTCCCCCCTCCTCCTCCTTCCTCCCTCCCCTCCATCGCCCTCCCTCCCCCCATTGCCCATCCTCGCCCCCCTCCCCCATCACCCGACCTCCCTCCCTCCCTATCCCTTTCTCCCTCCCTCCCCGTTCTCAGCAGTGTTGTTTGGGAGCCGCTAGTTTAATTCAGCACCATATGAAACCGAGCAAGTTCCAACAGCCTATATGTGGGAGAAGCCTCTAGAAACGTGAGAGATACATGCCATCTGCTCTGCACCGGCACCTGGCAGTGACAGCGGTCCTGCCTCAGTGGTATGGGCAGGATGGTGTCCCCCCAACCCATGGGGTGAAGCCCTGGCCCCAGGACTTCGGACGTGCCTGTATCAGGAGGCAGGATTCTTACCAAGAGGTCATTGAGGGGCGGAGGCCACCAGGCTGGGCCCTGCTCCCCTCCCGCTGAGCCCTGCTCCACTCTGGTGAGGGGCTTCTAAGAAGACGGTTGGGGATACAGACACGCGTGGGGGGCCGGCCACGTGAGGACGTGGGGAGGACACAGTGTCTGTGCCCGGGAGAGGCCTCCAGGAATCTGTAAACTGTGAGATGCGCCCACGATGCTCCGTGCTCAGGGGCCTCCCTCTCCCTGGACCACCCCCATCCCGGGAACAGGTGAGCCCTGCGGGGCGGGTGCGAGGACGCAGCTCCCCTCGACCTCCAGCGCTGGTGCCTCAGCAGAGCCCCCGCCGGCCTGCCCGCCCGGGCCCTGAGCTGCAGACTGGGAATCGCGTGCCCAGGGGGGCAGCTACGCAGCCGCTCCTCCGGTTATCCTCGCAGCTGCGCAAACGCACCCCTGCTTCTGGCGTTGGGAAGGCGCCACGCACCAGCACCTCGTCTTTCGCATCTTCCCCTCCATTTGGTCACCTGCGGGGGGCCTCCACCGTGTCCCGAGAGCCCCCCCCTCTGCCATCGGCACTCTTCCGTCTCAAAATGCCCTTGGGCAGCCCAGTGGCTTGCGTCTCCATGTACACCTTCCGGTGACCTTGCCGGTGACTTACAAAACAAAGAGATTTCATTATACTCTTAGAAATTCTAAGCTTTCAAATGAAGCAAGTGCTGGGAGGAGCGCGAGGACAGGCAGCGCGTGCGCTCAGCTCAGCGTGCAGGGCCCGGGCTCGTTGGGAGCCGAAGCCCTGAGGCTCAGGCCACCTGATGCACCTGCAGAGGAACAGGTAGAGCCCAACAGCGGGCGGCTTCTGGTGCCAGCCTCGCTGCTGAGGGCAGACGGGAAGCCGCGGAGTGGGCCGTGAACCGCTGCCGAGCAGGTGGCGGCGGCCCCGCAGAGGACGGCACTGGAGCACCGCACAGAGCACAGTTCCCTGTCTCCCTCCTCCCTCGCAGTCCTCCCTGTCTGCGCCTGGGCCCAGGCTCTCCTGAGCTTTGAGGGAACCGCTCCAGCCCCCCGCTCCCCAGCAACCCTCAGGGTCTGAGGCCCCAGGTGCCTGAGTGCCGGAGAAAGAGCCCTTCGCCCAGGAGCACGGGGCCAGCTGCCCCGCTTCTCGGCTCCCTTTGCCCCTGCCCCTTGGCACAGGACAAGGTGCCAGCCTGGGAGGGCAAGACGGAGCACCAGGACCCACAGCGGGGTCACAGGGCGTGCAGGGAAATCACGGGGGGCGGACGCCGGTCTGTGAGCTTCGTGAACCCTGAGTGTTCACAGAGCGCCCGAGGACTTGACCGACCCGCACCAACCGTTCTGCATCCGCAAGGGAGCGGGATGGTGGCTGTGACCGGCTGCGCTCTGTGTCCAGGGACACCGCCGGGGCCCAGGGACAACTGGGCTCACACAACATGTCCTCTGGACAGCGGGGTTCAACTAAAACCCAAAACCGAGAGAAAAGAGGAAAATCTGCCAACGCTTGGAAACGAAGCCGCGTGGTTTAAAATCACCCATGATTAATCAATCAATCAATAAAAAAATCATCCATGATCAAAGGGAAGTCTGCAAGGGAACTAGGAAAATATTTAAGACTGAATAAAAATGCAAATATACGGAGTTTGTAGGAAGCGGCTCCGGCCGCACCCGGAGGAAGCGCAGACCATTCAGTGCCCCAATCAAAGGAGGAGAAAGTTGAATTCAGAACCCGAGCTTCGGGTTAGAAAACTGGAAAAAGCCGAGCCCGGTGACCCAGGGCAAATGTGTTCTGAGTTGGTGTTTATGTCGTTGGCAAAAATGTTGGTTTGTCCCCAGCCTCGTCTGCTCTACTTCCCCCCGGCCTCCTTTCAGGCGGCAGTGGTTCCGTTGCCCGGGCCAGAGCTGTCGTGTCCTAGTGATGGGAAATGTGCTCAGCGTCTTCCAGACCCTACGAGAGCACCTCCGATGGGCGCAAGGCAAGCTCTGGAAGTGGATTATCCTTGACCATGTTAGGTGGTGCCTTCCTTGAATGACGAGTTCAATAAAATCTTTAAAAACAGAGAATGGATATTGAATGTAAATTTGTGTATTGCTCATTTTATAGGATGGAAATGAGGTGTGGATGGGAACGGAGGGGCGTGGTTATGTTTCTGGTAATGATTTTAAAAGAATCATTGTGATAAACATATTGAAACATGGAAATGTCCTCTTGTTGCTAAAAGAATATACAGAGGGGACGCGTGGGGGCTCAGTGGCGGAGCGTCTGCCTTCGGCTCAGGCTCAGGTCGTGATCCCCGGGGGTCTAGGATCGAGTCCCGCATTGGGCTCCCTGCTCCCTGGGGAGCCTGCTTCTCCCTCTGCCTCTGCCCCTCCCCCTGTCAAATAATTAAATAAAATCTTCCAAAAAAAAAAAAAGAGAGAGAGAGAGAACATTTAGAAAAATCTCTAAGAGATGTACAATTTCTTTTAGAGAAAATTTGAAACCAAAAGAATGGTTTATACAAAAAATTGTAGAGAAAGCAATTGAAAGTCCGTTCACATAAACTCTCACAATTGCCTAATCTACATATTATAATCTGCATATTCTTAATATTTCAAAAGGGAATCCACCATCCCGGCCATCATCTCGACGCGTTTCCCTGCTAAGCGTTCTCCCGGCAGATTCCAGGTTGACCGTTCCAAGCGGGATCCGGAGGGGAGCAGTGATTCGGGGAGGGAGGGGAGGGTTCAGGCGCTCCGGCCTGGCTCCGGGCACTCTGCCCTCAGGAACGTAAAGGGCTGGGGTGCTGGGGTGCGTGTGGCCTGCTCACTGTAGAGTGCTGAGGCCGCCCACGCGCCACGCGCCGCGAGTGCCAGGCTGCTGGGGGCCGGCCCTGGGGTCGAAGCCTCCTTCTCCAGGGCCAGCCCGGCTGCCGCCGCCTGCAATGTCCTACAGCCCCGAGCCCACAGACCCTCGTGTCCGGTGGCCCTGGAGGCTGGACGTCCCAGACAGGGCTGCCGGCTGGTCGGGGTCCTGGTGAGGCCGCTTCCTGGCTCGTAGATGCCGATTCCCACCGTGTCCTCACGGGGCAGAGAGTGTGAGATCCTTTCCTGCCAGGGGCGCTAATCCCACCAACAGGACCCCGCTCTCCTGACCTCATCTCACCTGGACCACCTCCTCCTCCACCATCCCACGGGGCTTAGGGGTAAATGCATGAATTCGGTCCAGACCCCGTCCTAGCCAGAATCTGGGGGGGGCGACACCTGCTTCGGTCTGAGCGTCTGGCACCGGCCGAGCCCTGAGTGCCAGAGGAGCCTGGGTCCTTGCCAGGCGCCTGCTGCGGGCCTGAGGGCTGGCCTATGCACACCTGTCGGGCCTCCTGTCCATCCAGGATGTCCCACAAGGGCTGAGCTGCGCTTTGCGAGGTGTTTCGGCAGAACCAGACCCGGGACCGACTGCTGCTGGGTCCACGGCTGGACGCGCACAATTCTGCATTCCTCCTAGGGGACGCAGACTTGGCAGTGTGAGCAGCAGGGATGTGTTCCCCTGCAGTCTGGGGGCCGGAGCCCAAGGCCCAGGGGTCCCCATCTCCTCCTCGAAAGGATGCCAGTCTGGGTTCAGGGCCCACCCCAAATGCAGGAGGGCCTCGCCTCGAGAGCCTTCACCAGTTACACCCATTTCCAGAAACAGCCCTGCTCTGAGGCTCCGGGAGGACCGCTGTTTGGGGTGATGCTGGCCCGCGGACCCCAGAGACCTCTCCCTCCGCCACCGTTCCTAGGCCCCCCAGCCGTCTGCCCGCTGAACGTGGGACGTGAGGTCGTTCTTGCTCCATCTCCTCCCTCCGAGCGGCTTGTCCTCGTCCTCCTTCCTGCCTCCTCTGGCTCTCCAGGAGCGCCGCGCGGGCCTCAGGGCGGTGGCATTCCCAAGGAAGGGTGAGCAGAGGCCCGTGAGCCCCGGGAGGGGGGTCTGCAAGGCCAGCCTGGTGGTGACCCCGTGTGGTCACGTGCACGGCCACAGAGCAGGAGGCCCTGCTGTAGGGGAGGGACCCCCGAGGACCCTGGAGGCTGGGTGTCTAAGGCCGGGTGTCCTCAGAAGGGTCCTGATGCCCTGGTGGTGCACCATGTATGATGACTCGGTGGCCGGCCAGCAGCAGGAGGGACAGGACCGGGCAGCAGGGGGCTGCCAGAGGTGACTTTCTGAGTCTCCCAGGAGATGGTGCACGTGTGGAGCAAGGCTGTGTCAGTAGAACAGAAACCAAGGGACAGTGGGCGACTGGGGCAGGGGCAGCCTCATAGGACCGGCCAGGGTTTGCGCCTGGGGGAGGGGGTGGGGGGCCCATCACTGGGATGAAGCGGAGGCCAAGCTGGGCCTGAGGATAGTAACAGCTCAGGGGGGATGTGGGTCAGAGGCCCAGAGGCCTGGACATTGGTGGAGTATGAGCCCCCACCCGCCTTCCAGAGCAGCTCCTGGGAGGCAGGTGGATGCTGGGGGGGCAAGGAGAGAGGCTGAGACCCCCCTCGTTAGCTCAGAGGGGGCTGGGGCGCCACACGTCACCCCCCAGGCTGCAGGGCACACAGCCCCTGGCTCGCAGCTCCAAGGTGGGGACGCGGCGTGCGTGCACAGGCCAGGATCAGACCTCGCAGGTGGCGCAGAGCAGGGGGCGGGCAGGAAGCCAGCGCCGGGCAGTGGCTGGCTGGTGGGGACGTTAAAAACCACACACTTAATTCTCCAGAAAGTGCTGCGAGCGTCAGATCTATATTTGGATTGGAATGGCTTATTGGCAAAATATTGCAGCAGATGCTGGAGGGAGGCTTAATTGGGGGAGTCTGACTTCTTCAGTCTCCAGACATTCTGAGTTTGGTGCAATTTAATTTTTATGAAATAAACCATCTTTTAAAAGGTCGGGAGCTACAATATAAGCCGTTTATAGTTGTTAGAACGATATTTTTCTTTTCAACATAATTGAAAGTGATCTCTAATGACTGGTAAAGGCGGCGTGGTTTCTGGGATCCTGGGGAAGGACACGCCACAGCGGACATGTCCGCCTCACGATTCAATTTGCCCTTCACACTAAGCCCCCGAAAATTGAATAACGTTCTTCCTCCCTTCAAAATAAATCAGGCATCACAGACGGCCAGCAGAGAAAATTGATTCTATCCTGTCTAACGAGGACAGAGCCGCACTTGGAAGCCACAGGATGTTCCAGGCACGGCTGCAAGCATGGTCCTGGGATGGGCAGGAAGTGTCGGGTGGTCCGCCCGGCCTCCTTCTCCAGCAGCTGCCTTAGCCCCACTTTGCCTCCCGGCCCCAAGCCCGGCTGCCCGTGGACGCAGAAGGACACCTGCAGACTGCAGTCTGGTTTCCCCTCTGGGCGGAGCGACAGTGGGCAAGGAGAGTCCACGCAGCAGGCAGTGAACCTGCAAAGACGAGATGTTATTCTGGGCTGAGCGGTCCTGCCCAGCCCTGTGTGCAGCCCGAGCAGCAGAGATTCTAGCTCAGAGGGGCTCAGATATCACAGAACCATCTGCAGGGCGTGTGGCTGGGCCCAGCTCCACGCTCCTGATTCAGCAGGTCCGGGTGCCACGTTTCTGGTAAGCTCCCTGCTGATGCGGGTGCTGCTGGCCTGGGAGCCACATCCCAGATCCATGGCTCTCGATAAATATGACGACGCTTCCCATTCAAATATAGCAACAGCCATGACGAGCACAGAGACGCAGCCGGGGACAGAGGACATCCTGGGAGGGGGGACAGAAGGAAGTCTCTCCTCTGTCCTGGAGTCGCCATCCTGATGCAGAATCAGCCACCCTCAGGTACGGCCTGCTCTGGCTGTTCAGAGGTTCGCAAGCAGGATAAGCTGAGGCTGCCAACTTGAAAAAAAAGTCACAAACACACGTGCTTTTCTCAAGTGTACAGCTTAGTGACTGAGAGCAGGAGCCGGGGAGGGGCAGAGCGGAGGGAGA
This sequence comes from Canis lupus familiaris, assembly GCF_011100685.1. Classification (NCBI taxonomy): domain Eukaryota; kingdom Metazoa; phylum Chordata; class Mammalia; order Carnivora; family Canidae; genus Canis; species Canis lupus. The sequence continues at coordinate 3,439 of NW_023331121.1, read as the reverse complement.
AGCAGACTCCACGCGGAGCATGAGCCCGATGCGGGACTCCATCCCAGGACCCTGAGATCACTACCCGAGCTGAAATCAAGTCAGATGCTTACCCGGGGGGGCTGCCCAGGCGCCCGCTTACTGGCTTTTTCGAGCCTTTGCAGCCCTGTGTCACCGCCCATGTGAAGAGCACTGGGACGTTTCCCTCCCCTTGTACATCATCTTCCTCCCCGGTCAGTCTCTCCAAACCGGAGGCGCCGCTGTCCGATTTAACCCCTGGGGAGAACCCGATGGCTCGGGGACTGCCCCGGAGGGAGAGCGTGCAGCTGGCGCTCTGCTGGCTTCCTATCCCTCGGCGATCCAGCCACGCGCTGCAGGTGACAGCGGTTTGATCGTTTCAAAGGTATGCAGCGTCGGCTTTTAAAACACCTTCCGCTTGGAAAGAACCATAGATCTGCAAGAAAGTCGCAAAGACAGTGGAGCGAGGCCTCGTGCGCCCCCCGGCGGGTGTCCGTGGCCGCGGCCTGCCCGCCCGTGGCGCGGTGTCCAGGGGCAGCCGACTTGGCTGCAGCGAGCGGGGGCTCCTCACCGCCAGGTGTCACGCGTGGGGGGCCCGCAAGCCCCTGCAGGTGCACTTCGGAGCCGCGCATGTGGGTGGAAACCGCCTGCGCCCTGCACCCCCAAGGGAGCTGTTGTTCCTCACGCTGCGGATTGCACACCTTTGTCACGCTTTACGGGGATGGCCTGGTGTGGCCAGGCCCCGCGCCCTTGGGCCTCTGTGTCCGCTGTTCCAGGCCCTCACGACCTTCGGTCCCGCGGCCACCTGCTGGGGTCATGCGGCTTGTTTCAGTCTCGGGTCATCCCCCCGATGGCGTTGGCGAGAGCGGAGTGCCTGCCTCTCTGGAATACACCACCCGGCTGGTTTTTCAGGGGGGCTGCACCCTGAGAGGACACAGGTTCTCGCAGCCATGGGGTGCGGGCGTGAGGACTAGGTTCAGGGCAGCCCACACTAGCAGGTGTGAAGGGGTGGCCTCTGGCGGGTGGCCCCCTGGCGGCTTGGGCTCTGTTTTGCTCTGCCGCTAGTGGCTAAAGATACTGAGTATCGTCCCTCCTCTCTCTTAGGGCGTCCTCCTCTCTCAGCTTAGGGCGTCCTCCTCTCTCAGCTTAGGGCGTCCTCCTCTCTTGGCTTAGGGCATCCTACTGTCTAGGTTTAGGGCATCCTCCTCTCTCGCTTAGGGCATCCTCCATTCTTGGCTTAGGACATCCTCCTCTCTCGACTTAGGGCGTCCTCCTCTCTCAGGTTAGGGCGTCCTCCTCTCTTGGCTCAGGGCGTCCTCCTCTCTCGGCTTAGGGCATCCTCTTCTCTCGGCTTAGGGCGTCCTACTCTCTAGGCTTAGGGCATCCTCCTCTCTCACTTAGGGCATCCTCCATTCTTGGCTTAGGACATCCTCCTCTCTCGGCTTAGGGCATCCTCCTTTCTCAGCTTAGGGTGTCCTCCTCTCTCGCTTAGGGCATCCTCCATTCTTGGCTTAGGGCATCCTCCACTCTTGACTCAGGGCATCCTCCTCACTCGGCTTGGGGCGTCCTCCTCTCTCGCTTAGGGCATCGTCCTCTCTTGACTCAGGGCACCCTTCTCTCTCGGCTTAGCGCGTCCTCCTCTCTAGGCTTAGGGCGCCCTCCTCTCTGACTTAGGGCGGCCCTCCTCTCTTGACTTAGGGTGTCCTCCTCTCTTGACTCAGGGCACCCATCCTCTCTCAGCTTAGGGTGTCCTCCTCTCTTGGCTTAGGGCATCCTCCTCTCTAGGCTTAGGGGCGTCCTCCTCTCTTGGCTTAGGGCATCCTCCTCTCTTGACTTAGGGTGTCCTCCTGTCTCGGCTTAGGGCGTCCTCCTCTCTCACTTAGGGCGTCCTCCATTCTTGACTTAGGGTGTCCTCCTCTCTCAGCTTAGGGGCATCCTCCTCTCGACTTAGGCGTCCTCTCTTGGCTTAGGTGTCCTTGTGCATGAGTCCAACCTTGTTCACCACCGCCTTTTATGGGCTCCTTATATTTCCAGGGTTGCTTGTCAGATACGCTTTGTACAAACATTTCCCTCAGTTCCTAGCTTGACTTTTAACCTTTTGCAGGTGTGTTCCTATCGTTTCTTCTGGTTTTGTTTTTAGCAGAGCTGTGCTTTGAAGTTTAATCCATTCTGTTACGAATCATGTTTTGGGTGTTGACTCAGAACTCTGCAAGCAGCTCTAGATCTCGAAGATTTTTCCTACTGTTTTCTTTCAAAAGTTCAGAGTTCATCGTCTTATATTTTACACGTAAGCGTGTGATCTCCTCCAAGTGAGGCTGCAGTCAAGGCTCTTTTTGGTTCTCCTTGCCGGTGGGTGGATAAGCGCTCCAGGAGCACGTGGGAAACACGATCGTCCCTGCGTGGCATTGCTTCCGTGGTCTCTCTTAAAGGCCACGGGCCGCACCGAGCAGGGCTGCATGTGGTCCACTGCTGCCCACCTTCCCTGCGGCCCACTGTCCCGTCACCAGGGCTGAACCCGAAGCCCTACAGCTGGTGGACTGATTCCTCACACTTCCTTCTTCTTTGTCAAAATTGTCCATCTATGTTTGCCTTTCTGTGTACATTTTTAAAAATTTCTTCTTTAGGGAAAGAGACAGCGAGAGAGCAAGGGCAGGAGTGGGAGGGGCAGAGGGGGGGAGAGAGACAGTGTCCAGCAGACTCGGTGCTGAGCGCAGAGCCCCACGCGGGACTCAACCCCACAACCCCGACATCACGACGTGAGCTGAAGCCAAGACGCGGACGCCCTCTATGTAAATTTTAGAATAATCTTGTCCAGACCTGTGAAATGTCCTGCTGGGATTTGAGTAGAGTAAACCTGTGTCTCTGTTTGGGAGGGAGTGACCCCCTTCCGTATTGGGTTCTCAAACAGGAAACCCCATGTAGCTCCTCCACTCACAGGGCTCTGATAAGGACTCCACAGGCACTTCGTTGCCACAGGACAGCTGCGTTTTCCTGAGCAGCCATAAGGCCATTTGTCATTTCTGTGTCCGTATGCCCATCGCAGCAGAGAGAACACAGCCCAGAGCATCTGCGCCTCATGACAGCAAGCGCTGGGGACACAGCTCCTCGGTTCCACACAGGGGAACGCGCTCCCGATTCCACTGTGACCAAGAATGTAGGTTTTTGCAAATCCTTATTACCTAGTTAAGAGAGTTTCCCTGTATTACTTTTGTGGGGTTTTTTTTTTTTACTTTTGTTTTGTTTTGAGTTCCTTGAGGGTTTTTTTTTTTTCATTTTTTAAAAATTATTTATTTATTTATGATAGTCACACACAGAGAGAGAGAGGCAGAGACACAGGCAGAGGGAGAAGCAGGCTCCATGCACCGGGAGCCCGACGTGGGATTCGATCCCGGATCTCCAGGATCGCGCCCTGGGCCAAAGGCAGGCGCCAAACCGCGTGCCA
>NW_023331120.1:0-50528 GCF_011100685.1 Canis lupus familiaris | reverse complement strand
CACTGACTGTGGCCTCTTCTCAGGTCTCACAGTTGGGACCTCCCTAACCACACCCCAGCCCCACATAGCCCCTCCCCTACTTACCCCCCTGACATCCTAAGCAGAGGGACCTGACCCAGGGCCAGGGAGGGGTCAGAGATCTGGGGTCTCATTTGCATGGGAGGGCCCCTCCCTCTCTCAGAGGATGAAGAGTGGAAGGGAGAGACGAGGGAGGCTCTGCTCAGCTGAGGGGCCACTGAAGACAGAATCAGTGATGACCTCCACCATGGGCTGGTCCCCTCTCCTCCTCACCCTCCTGGCTCACTGCACAGGTGACTGGATGTGGGACAGAGGAGGGGCTCTTGGAGGGCATGTGGGGTCCTGCATCTTCCTCTTGTATCCAGCATCACCCTCTCTGTGTCTCTGCCTCTTGCAGGGTTCTGGGCCCAGTCTGTGCTGACTCAGCCTCCCTCAGTGTTCAGGTCCCTGGGCCAGAGGGTCACCATCTCCTGCACTGGAAGCAGCTGCAACGTCGGTAGAGGTTATGTGATCTGGTACCAACAGCTCCTGGGAACACGCCCAAGAACCCTCATATATGGTAGTAGTAACCAACCCTCAGGGGTCCCCAATCGATTCTCTGGCTCCAGGTCAGGCAGCACAGCCACTCTGACAATCTCTGGGTTCCAGGCTGAGGATGAGGCTGATTATTACTGCTCATCCTGGGACAGCAGTCTCAGTGCTCTCACAGTGCTCCAGGTCTGTGGGGAAGTGAGACAAAGACCCACTTACCCATCTGCAAAGTGAGTGAGCACCCCAGCAGCTACCTGCTTAGGCTCCCCCTTGGTTTCTGCTCATTCTTCAGTTGATACCCTAGGCCCAGGTGCATCTGGGGGACCCTCCTGGGAATGGAGACTCCTTCACGTCTCTGACCTCAGAGTCACTCAGAGTAGCCCATTGTACACAGAAGGTGTCAAATGAAAGAGACAGTTTTGTCCTCAGGATCAGGGACAGGTTCTTTTAGGCTAGTGTACATTCACTTTTCATCTTCTGATTTCTCAGTAAATGAAACACCCTTAGGTCATGAAGCTATCATGGTCCTTCAGCCCCATCCCTGTTCTGCTGATGCACATGTCACATCTTTTTGCAGCTGGGATCATTATTGCCTTAGCTTCAACCAAATGACTAGTTTTCCTTATTATTTGTTGATTGCATGGATCACATAAATCAATGCCACAATCAAAATTATAAAAGGTATAAAAAAAAGCTTTCCAGAGAAAAACCACCATGTGCTGTTTATGGAAACTTTATGCATAATGAGCAACCCTGAAAGCAATAAAAAAATTTACACACTGATTTTTATACCAGCTGTTTATAAAATGATCAGACTTGATGTAATGAAGATGTCCTCAAACATGATGTATATTAATAGAGGGTGATATTAGTCAATATTTAAAGAAAATAAGTTCTCAAGTCCTAAAATATGCATAAGTATTAACTGCAAATTTCTTTGGAAGAACATACCACAGGCTACACTCCACATCATTGGAATCTCATTGTATTTTGGAAGAGGTGGGAATCTAGAGGTCCTAAGGAGGCCAGGTATTGACAGCAGGGGGAGGAAGGAGGAGGGTGAGTGTGTGAGGTGACTGCATTCCTGGTGATGTCAGTCTCCTACAGGGCCCATTGAGGGCGGCCACACCACTGCTGTGTTGTCACAGCTCAGTAAACTCTACCCCAGAGCGACAGCACCTTTGTACAGACAGAGAAGGTCATCTAGGAGTCTGGGATCCATGATGGAGCTGACAGGGTGACATCATCCCATCCACTGCTCAAGGAGGTGTGACCCCCTGTCCTTGAAAGGGGGAGGATAGGAGGGAGGGGTTCTGAGGGAGTTTGAACAGGCAGTTAGAAAAGGGAGCAAAGAAACTTCACATGAGCCCCTTAGTCCAGATGTCAGAGTGTGTCCCCGGGGGGGGGGTCAGGCATTGTGATGTGTCAGAGCCGTGCCTGGAATTGAACCACGACCTCCGTGGTCACAGAGGGTGGGATCCAGCGTTGTCCCTTCAGGAACAGAAGGTCTTGTGTAGTGAGGGTCTCAGCCTCTCCATAACCAATGTCAAAGTCGGATCTGCCCTTGTGGATCTGGTGATGACTGCAAGAGGTCCTTCAGCTACAACACAGGAAACTTTGAAAAATAGAGCTTGGTCATCTATAAACCTGTAATTATAGCACACACCTGGGGCCACAGACAGAGGAGATCATAGAGACAGAGCGAGCCTGTGGTCTCCCCACCAGGAGTGTGGACAAGGCTCCGCACAGAGAAGGAGCTGGGGTGAGACACAGAGAGAGACCAGGCTTCAGGGACCCTAGTGGAGTCCATGGGGTCAACATCCCTGATGTCCTTGTCCATGTGCTCCCTGCCCTGGGGATCGTGCTGACCCTGAGCCTCACTCTGATCCTGGAGAAGCAGTGGAGCAGTGGGGACAGTTGAAGACAGTCCCCAGGGAGGAGGCACAGCAGGTGATTCTGAGACATTTGGGTTCATGAGGTGCAGCCTTAGGAAGGCTGGTGTGACTTGTTATGGCCTGTCTTCCATGCAGAAGGGGTCAGGACCCAGAGCACGGGAGGCAGGGGGCTCTGCTCTGGGTTCCTGTCCCCTCATCAGTCAGGGGGTACCCAGGCTGGGGCAGCAGGGGACTGGGGCTCTTCCCCTGGGGTCCATGGGGTGCTGGCCCTAGAAGGCAGTTCCTGCGTGTGTCTAGGTCCAGGGCCCACCTGCTGTCAGCTCCAGGCCCCCACAGCTCAGGAGGATCCTCCAGGGCCCCTCCATGACCAAAATCAGGGAGAGGAATTTGGGGCGGAATTGTTGACCAGGATATATTCTCCTCCTCCCAGTTGCAGAAGGGATGAGAGAGCCCCCAGCTCTGCCTCCCTGTGCTTGAGGTCCTGGGGATGTGCAGGTGGGTGCAGAAGTTAGGGTTCATCTCCACCCCCACTTCATTGTGCCCACTGTCCCAGGTACTGCAGCCTGACCTTGGACATTCAACTCATGCTCCTCCCTGAATTCTCCTCCCCCTGGGGTGAGAAGGTCTGCAAACATCCCCCTAACAAATGCTCACTCCCCTCAGCCTTGCCTGCACATTCCCGTGGGGTTCCAGGGACACTGCCTCCAGGACTCCTGTCCCCCTGCTGCACCTGGGGAGGAGGCTCTGGGTCTGTCCCAGGCTACTGTCCCCCCTTCCCAGTCACACCCACCCTGGGGCCTGCTCACCAGGCCTGCACACCAGCCTCAGGCCATGGGCCTTGCTCCTGCTGCTCAAGGTCTGGGGCCCCCATTTCTGAGCTAGGAATTCAGTGTTTGTGCTCCTTCCCCAGATCTTCTACTCCTTCATGAACAGAGAATCCTCTCCCTGCCTGAGGCTCCCCTGTACTGACAGCAGCACCCTCTCAGGGGCCTGTCATAGTAGAGACCTTGGTTCACACAATCCTCTTCCTCCTTCTCTCCCTGCCTTCCTCCTGCTGCACAGGCCTGAAAGGCCCCTGGGAGCACAGCTGCTTGCATCCCTACCTGCTGTGTCCCTGTCTCAGTTGCTCTGCCCTGACAACTTGATATCTTCAGTCTTGCCCTGTCCTCTCTGCCCACCCATCCAGGGAGGAGATCCCCAAATGAGGGGATCTCACCAGGGAGGTGACCCAAATGTCACCAGGTGCTGGTGCTTCTGTGAAATCACTGCCTTCCATCCTGGTTTGAGGATCCTTATGCCCTGCTTTGATTTTCTCTTCTATGACTCTTTGTGCAGGACACGGTTACTCCTCTCTTGAGATGAACTTGAAAGGCGCTCCAATGAGGAGCTCCCGAAATGTCCCACAGGTGGGATAGGCTTAGTCTTTTGCATGACTTTTATTTTGTAGACATTCCCACAGTCACAGGAGTGATTATAGCTGGATGACTGTTCCCTCCATGTGGGAATCTCTCAGCCACAGACAGTGTATCCATGTTCCTTGCATCAGACCCCACATGCTGCTTCATACAGTCTTTCATGTCACAGGTGAGTGTTGGTGACACAACTCTGGATGTTAACCTCAGGACACTGAGGACCCTGAGTGGGACATGTAACCAGCAGGTGGCACTGTGCATCTCCTGGGTCCAGCAGGGAGACCCTCCCAGCTGGGGGAGGCCCTGGACCTCAGGGCTGGGCAGAGGCTGAGACCCCAGCACCCTGGTGCCCTCAGGGCCTGGCAGAGACTCCTGGGCAGTGTCCTGTGGGGTTCCCACAGCTGCTTCCTCCACCCATCCCTGTTTCCCACTCTGAACAGAGCCTGTTCTCAGCCTTTTTGTCCTCAGGTCCTACCTCTGATCCTGAATCAGTAATCAAGTAGAGTCTGAGAGTCGGGCAGAAGGTGCAAAGTTGCATAAAAAGCACTTTCATTTCTCTGGGTCAGCAGTGAGATATGACACTCCTGGGACAGGCCAGTCCCACTGTGGTGGCAGGGTCTTCAGAAACATGGGGTAGATACCTGTCCTCCTGTTCCTGTCTCTTTGGTCAGGTAGAGACAAAATCTGACTTCTGGGGGAGCTTCCAAGATGTTAACAGCCCCCACAACTGAGAAGCTTCTGGCAAAATGCTCTGTCACTCATGCATGTCCGTGTTTGTAGGTACCCTGTCCCAGCCTCTGCTACCAGCCACCCCCGTCTCTGTGTCTCCAGGCACTAAAGCCAGATTCTGCACCCTGCGTAACATGAAAAGAGAGGTAGGACACAGGAAGAGGGAGAAGCAGTGTCCCTGCAGGGAGCACGATGTGGGACTGGATCCAAGGGCCCAAGGATCATGCCCTGAGACAAAGGCAGATGCTCATCCACCGAGCCACCCAGGAATCCCAACAAAGACTTTAAAAACAAAAATCTCGGACTTCCTCCTCTTGTCTCTCCTTTACTACACACACTACATGTTTCACATATCATACTATTGTCTTTTTTTAAATAATAAATGTATTTTTTATTGGTGTTCAATTTACCAACATACAGAATAACACCCAGTGCTCATCCTGTCAAGTGCCCCCCTCAGTGCCTGTCACCCATTCACCCCCACCCGCACCCTCCTCCCCTTCCACCACCCCTAGTTCTTTCCCAGAGTTAGGAGTCTTTATGTTCTGTCTCCCTTTCTGATATTTCCCACACATTTCTTCTCTCTTTATGTATACAATGGAATATTACTCAGCCATTAGAAATGACAAATACCCACCATTTGCTTCATACGATTGTCTTAAATCCTACGTTTTTTTAGGTTTTGTTTTGTTTTCTTTTTTTCTTCTTTTCTCCAAAACCAGAAATTCTGTAGGATGTGGTACCTACTGGGTGTTCTACAATGTATGTCAATGCAGCACTTAATTTCTCTGTCCAGAGATTGTGTCACATGCACAGGATCAGAGCTCAGTCCCTGGACACGGCTACGTTCTTTGATCCCAACAGGAAGGAATAGCTTACCTTCTGTCCAACTTGGGTAAGAATCAGGAGTTCTCATGATTCCCTCCTCAGATTTGATTAACTTTGTAGAGCAGCTCACAGAACTCTGGGAAACTCTTTCTTCTGTTTGCCAGTCCATTAAAGGATCTGATAAATGAGATAGGTGAACAGCCAGGTGGAGAGACACCTAGGGCTAAATCTGGGAGTGACTTATGTGTAGTAGCTTCTCTGCCTGTGAAGTTGGGATGTATCACGCTCCTGGAATGGATGTGCCTACCCTCTTGGATCTCATTCCCTCTTTCTCAAGGATGAGGCTACACAGGTGTATTTTCCCAGCCTCATACCAGGGCTTGATCTCTCTAGGGACCAGCCCCATCTCTCTAGGGAGCCACCCAGGAGCCCACACAGAGTGCCTTCATTCAAACAAAGATGCTCCCAGTGCTCTTGTCACTTAAGAATTGATGATGGTTTCAGGAGCCAGGAACCAGGGGTAGTCTTGACTGTAATTTCTAAGATCTCACAATAAGATGTCTCAATTGAAAATGGCGCCAAGACAGTCAGGCTCATACCCACATCTCATGCCATAAAATCTGACTCTTGTGTGACTGAGGACACAACCATAGCCCGTATGTTAACAACCACCTTGGTCACAGACAGAATTTCAAAGTCTAAAATAGCTGTCCATGATCCTTATTGTTAACTGTTTGAAGAAATGAATAAATGGTGGAAGAAGGGACACATCCCAGTATAGAGCTTTCAAGTAACAGGTGCATGCAGTTAGCACTGTGGGATGTTAGGAATGATCTCCCCTCATAAAGTGTGGACAAAGTCACCAAATCAAGAAGAGTCTGAAAAAGTGTCACAGTGAGAGATGCTTAAGGAGAATTCAGAACTAAATGTTGCAAAGAATCCTGAACTGGATCTGAGAAAATCAAAGGGAGATAAGGAAAGCATGCCTAGGAGAAACATGTTTACTACTGCATTATATTCTGAAGATATTGGATTCTTACTGAAGATCCTGGATTCCTTACGAAAGTTCCAACAAGGGATGCCTGGGTGGCTCATCAGATGAGTGTCTGGCTTCGGCTCAGGGTGTGCTCTTGCAGTCCCAGGACCCAGTCCCACATCAGGATCCCTGCATGGAGCCTGCTTCTCTCTCTGCCTGTGTCTCTGCCTCTCTCTCTCTCTCTCTCTCTCTCTCTCTCTCTCTCTCCCTCCCTCTGACTTTTATAAATAAATGAAATCTTAAAAGAAAGAAAGTTCAAACATGAAATCTGGGAATACTCCCTGAGTTCATACAGTTATATTTGCATGTGACTTTGAGGAAATGCAAATTTCTGTTCAGGGATAACCAGGTAGTCAAAATATCTGAGTAGGAATTTAAAATAAATACTGGTCTTGCCAGGATATAGAAAATACCCAATGAGAAATTAAGGTGGGGAAATAACAAAAGGAGCAAATGATAAAACCTGGCACAAAATCCCAACAAGAAATATATGACACAGTTATGCACAAACACCCACTTTACTCAGAGAAACCTATGACTATAGAGAAAAAAGATAATATTATTCACCAGTAAATGTTGAGTCTATATGATTAAATCACTTTCTTATATCACAAAGTCTATCTGAATCTAAGGATGTGATCTATTACATATCTTGCAAATTTTTACCAAACTGTGATCTTTGAATCATGGAGCATTTTCAATCCTAGAATATGTTCATTTTATTCTGATGTCCTGAAGAACCCTTACAGGACATTCAAACAGGGTAAATAACAAAAGCCTGTAAACTGTCCCCTGGCAAGTGGCATCCAGCATGGCACTATGTGTCCTTCAGCTTTTTCTAGAATCTCATGTGGGAGTCACCGGCCTTTCAGTTGTTATGCTGAAGGGTAAACACAAATGTGCCATTTATTTTGCCCAATGATAATAGTGTTTTTCTTAATAATAAATTTATTTTTTATTGGTGATCAATACGCCACCATAGAGAATAATACCCAGTGCTCATCCTGTCAAGTGCCCCCCTCAGTGCCTGTCACCCATTCACCCCCCCCAGCCCTCCTCTCCCTTCCACCACCCCTAGTTCTTTCCCAGAGTTAGGAGTCCTTATGTTCTGTCTCCCTTTCTGATATTTCCCACACATTTTTCCTCCCTTCCCTTATATTGCCTTTAATTATTATTTTTATTCCCCAAATGAATGAGAATATAATGTTTGTCCTTCAATTGTCTAATTTCACTCAGCATAATACCCTCCAGTTCCATCCACGTTGAAGCAAATCGTGGGTATTTGTTATTTCTAATGGCTGAGTAGTATTGCATTGTATACATAAACCACATCTTCTTTATCCATTCATCTTTTGATGGACACCGAGGCTCCTTCCACTGTTTCGCTATTGTGAACATTGCTGCTATAAACATCAGGGTGCAGGTGTCCGAGCGATTCATTGCATCTATATCTTTGGGGTAAATCCCCAACAGTGCAATTGCTGGGTCGTAGGGAAGGTCTATTTTTAACACTCTGAGGAACCTCCACACAGTTTTCCAGAGCGACTGCACCATTTCACATTCCCACCAACAGTGTAAGAGGGTTCCCTTTTCTCCACATCCTCTCCAACCTTTGTGGTTTCCTGCCTTGTTAATTTTCCCCATTCTCACTGGTGTGAGGTGGTATCTCATTGTGGTTTTGATTTGTATTTCCCTGATGGCAAGTGATTCAGAGCATTTTCTTTTTTTTTTTTTAATTTTTTTTATTTATTTATGACAGTCACACACAGAGAGAGAGAGAGAGAGGCAGAGCACAGGCAGAGGGAGAAGCAGGCTCCATGCACCGGGAGCCCGATGTGGGATTCGATCCCGGGTCTCCAGGATCGCGCCCTGGGCCAAAGGCAGGGGCCAAACCGCTGCGCCACCCAGGGATCCCTCAGAGCATTTTCTAATGTGCATGTTGGCAATGTCTATGTCTTCCTCTGTGAGATTTCTCTTCATGCCTTTTGCTCATTTCATGATTGGATTGTTTGTTTCTTTGGTGTTGAGTTTAATAAGTTCTTTATAGATCATGGAAACTAGCACTTTATCTGATACGTCATTTGCAAATATCTTCTCCCATTCTGTCGGTTGTTTTTTAGTTTTGTTGACTGTATCCTTTGCTGTGCAAAAGCTTCTTATCTTGATGAAGTCCCAATAGTTCATTTTTGCTTTTGTTTCTTTTGCCTTCGTGGATGTATCTTGCAAGAAGGTACTGCGGCTGAGTTCAAAAAGGGTGTTGCCTGTATTCTCCTCTAAGATTTTGATGGACTCTTGTCTCACATTTAGATCTTTCATCCATTTTGAGTTTATCTTTGTGTATGGTGAAAGAGAGTGGTCTAGTTTCATTCTTCTGCATGTGGATGTCCAATTTTCCCAGCACCATCTATTGAAGAGACTGTCTTTCTTCCAGTGGGTAGTCTTTCCTCCTTTATAGAATATTAGTTGCCCATAAAGTTCAGGGTCCACTTCTGGGTTCTCTATTCTGTTCCATTGACCTATGTGTCTTTTTTTGTGCCAGTACCACACTGTCTTAAAGACCAGAGCTTTGTAGTACAACCTGAAATCTGGCATTGTGATGCCCCCGCTATGGTTTTCTTTTTTAAAATTCCCCTGGCTATTCAGGGTCTTTTCTGATTCCACACAAATCTTAAAATAATTTGTTCTAACTCTCTGAAGAAGGCCCATGGTATTTTGTTTTGTTTTTTGTTTTTTGTTTTTTTTAATAATAAATTTATTTTTTATTGGTGTTCAGTTTTCCAACATACAGAATAACACCCAGTGCTCATCCGGTCAAGTGCCCCCCTCAGTGCCCATCACCCATTCACCCCCCCCCCACCATCCTCTCCTTCCACCACCCCTAGTTCATTTCCCAGAGTTCGGAGTCTTTATGTTCTGTCTCACTCTCTGATATTTCCCACACATTTCTTCTCCCTTCCCTTATATTCCCTTTCACTATTATTTATATTCCCCAAATGAATGAGAACATATAATGTTTGTCCTTCTCCGATTGACTTACTTCACTCAGCATAATACCCTCCAGTTCCATCCACGTTGAAGCAAATGGTGGATATTTGTCATTTCTAATGGCTGAGTAATATTCCATTGTATACATAAACCACACCTTCTTTATCCCTTCATCTTTTTTTTTTTTTTTTAATTTTTTTTTTAATTTTTATTTATTTATGATAGTCACAGAGAGAGAGAGAGAGAGAGAGGCAGAGACATAGGCAGAGGGAGAAGCAGGCTCCATGCACCGGGAGCCCGACGTGGGATTCGATCCCGGGTCTCCAGGATCGCGCCCCGGGCCAAAGGCAGGCACCAAACCGCTGCGCCACCCAGGGATCCCTATCCCTTCATCTTTTGATGGACACTGAGGCTCCATCTATTGAAGAGACTGTCTTTCTTCCAGTGGATAGTCTTTCCTCCTTTTTCAAATATTAGTTGACCATAAAGTTCAGGGTCCACTTCTGGGTTCTCTATTCTGTTCCACTGATCTATGTGTCTGTTTTTGTGCCAGTACCACACTGTCTTGATGACTACAGCTTTGTAGTACAACCTGAAATCTGTCATTGTGATTCCCCCAGATATGGTTTTCTTTTGTAAAATTCCCCTGGCTATTCGGGGTCTTTTTCTGATTCCACACAAATCTTAAAATATTTTTGCTCTAACTCTCTGAAGGAAGTCTATGGTATTTTGATAGGATTGCATTAAAACGTGCAAATTTCCCTGGGTAACAGAGACACTTTCACAATATAATTCTGCCAATCCATGAGCATTGGAATATTTTCCATCTCTTTGTGTCTTCCTCAATTTCTTTCAGAAGTGTTCTATAATTTATAGGGTATGATCCTTTACGTCTTTGGGTGAGGTTTATTCCTAGGTATCTTAGGCTTTTGGGTGCAATTGTTAAATGGGATAGACTCCTTAATTTCTCTTTCTTCAGTCTCATTGTTAGTGTCTAGAAAATGCCATTGATTTCTGGGCATTGATTTTGCTATCCTGCCATGCTACCAATTGCTGTATGACTTCTATCAATCTTGGGGTAGAGGCTTTTGGGTTTTCTATGTAGAGTATCAGGTCATCGGCGAAGAGGGAGAGGTTTGATTTCTTCTTTGCCAATTTCAATGCCTTTATGTCTTTTTGTTGTCTGATTGCTGAGGCTAGGTCTTCAAATACTATGTTGAATAGCAGTGGTGAGAGTGGACATCCCTGTCTTATTCCTGATCTTAGGGGAAAGGCTCCCAGTTCTTTCCTGTTGATAATTATATTTGCAGTGGGCTTTCATCGATGGCTTTTAAGATGTTGAGGATGTTCCCTTTATCCTTGCACTCTGAAGAGTTTTGATCAGGAATGGGATGCTGTATTTTGTCAAATGCTTTCTCTGCATCTAATGAGAGGAATCATATGGTTCTTGGTTTTTCTCTTGCCTATATGATGAATCACAATTTGTTCCTTTTAAATTTGTTTGTTGCGGTTCAATTTGCCAACATATAGCATAAACAACCCAGTGCTCATCCCGCCAAGAGCCCCCCTCAATGCCCATAAGCCAGTCACCCATACTCCCTCCCAAATCCCCTTCCACTACCCCTTGTTCATTTCTCAGAGTTAGGTATCTCTCATGTTTTGTCACCCTCACTAAATATTTTCACTCATTGTCTCGCTTTCCCTTTATTCCCTTTCACTAAGTTTTGTATTGCCCAAATGAATAAGACCATATAATATTTGTTTCTTTTCCAAATGACTTATTGACAAACAAAATTGTAATCAAAATTCTGTAATTTGGATTACAATTCAATGTCAGAAAGCTAATTCAGTAGCACAATTATAAAAACTATTGGTGGCCTCTGGAAAAAAAAAGCATAAAGGATTCAAGAGACTACATGACTGCATAATTTTGATCTAATCAGGCTGAAATTAAAATCAATTAAATGAGATGCAATCCAAACTGGAGGTCCTAATGACAGGGTTAACGACGTCGAAGAAGGAGTGAGTGACACTAGAAGACAAGTTGATGGCAAGGAAGGAAGCTGATAAAAAAAAGACAAAACAATTAAATGATCATGAGGAAAGGTTAAGTGAAATAAACAACAGCCTCAGAAAGAAAAATCTACGTTTTAATTGGGAATCCAGGGGACACGAAAAGGATAGAGGAGCAGAAGGTGTCTTTGAACAAAACGTATCTGAGAACTTCCCTAACATTGGGAGGGAAACAGGCATTCAGATCCAGGAGATAGAAAGATTCCACCCTAATATCATAAAAATAAAATCAAAATTCAACACCTCAAAATTCAATAGGGAAACTTGCAAATTGCAAAGGTAAAGGGAAATCCTTAAAGCAGCAAGAGACAAGAAACCCCTACCTTTATGGGGAGAAGTATTAGGTTAAGTGGAGATATCTCCAGAGACCTATCAGGCCAGAAAGGGCTAGCAGGATATATTCAGGGTTCTAAATGAGAAGAACATGCAGCCAAGAATACTCTATCAAGCAAGACTCTCATTTAGATTAGAAGGAGAGATAAAGAGCCTCCAAATAAGAAGAAATTGAAAGAATATGTGACAGCAAACCAACTCCTGTAAGAAATATTAAAGGGGACACTGAAAAAAGAAAGAGGAAGTTCAAGGAAACAATCCAGCAAGAACAGGGACTGAATAGGTATCATTATGACACTAAATTCATACCTTTCAATAGTAACTCTGAATGTGAATGGGCTTAATGACCCCATCAAAAGGCGCAGGGTTTCAGACTGGATAAAAAAGCAAGACCCATCTAATTGCTGTCTACAAGACACTCATTGTAGACATAAAGACACCTGCAGCCTGAAAATAAAAGGTTGGAGAACCATTTACCAATCAAATGATCCTCAAAAGAAAACAGGGGTACCATCTTTATAGCAGATAAATTAAAGTTTATCCCAAAGACTGTAGTTACAGATGAAGAGGGACACATATCATACTTAAAGAATCTATCCAACAAGAGGGACCTAACAATCATGAATATTTATGCCCCGAATGTGGGAGCAGCCAAGGATATCAATCAATTCATAACCAAAGTTAAGACATACGTAGATAATAAATCACTTATACTTGGTGACTTGAACACAACGCTTTCTATTATCGACAGATCTACTACTAAGCACAACATCTCCAAAGAAACAAGAGATTTAAATGATACATTGGACCAGATGGACTTCACAGATATTTACAGAACTTACATCCAAAGCAAGTGAATACACATTCTTCTCAAGTGCACATGGAACGTTCTCCAAAATAGACCACATAATAGGTCATAAATCAGATCTTAACCAATACCAAACATTGAGAACATCCCCTGCACATTTTCAGACCATAATGCTTTGAAACTAGAACAAATTCACAAGAAGTTTGAAAGGATTTCAAACATGTGGAGGTTAAAGGGCCATCCTGCTACACGAAGAAAGGGTCAGCCAGGAAATTAGGGAAGAATTAAAAACATTCATGGAAACTGATGAGAATGAAGATACAACTGTTAAATATACTTGGGATACAGCAAAAAGCAGTCCTGAGGAGGAAATACAACGGAATACAATCATCCATTCAAAAACTGGAAAGAACTCAAATACAAAAGCTAACCTTGAACCTAAGGAAGCTGGAGAAAAAACAGCAGATAGATCCTACAACCCCAGAAGAAGGGGGAGAATTAATAAAGATTATAGCAGAACTCAATGAAATAGACCAAAACTGTGGAATGGATTAACATAACCAGGAGTTGATTCTTTGAAAGAATTAATAAGATTGATAAACCATTAGTCAGCCTTATTAAAAAAAAAAAGAGGGAAAAACACTCAAATTAATAAAATTGTGAATGAGAAAGGAGAGATCACACCAATACCAAGGAAATACAAACAATTTTAAAAAGTTATTGTGAGCAGCTATATACCAATAAATTAGGCAATCTAGAAGAAATGGATGCATTTCTAGAAAACCACAGACTACCAATAATGGAACAGGAAGAAATAGAAAATGTGAACAGGCTGAGAACCAGGGAGGAAATTGAAGCAGTCATCAAAAACCTCCCAACACAAAAGTCCAGGGCCAGATGGCTTCCCAGGGGAATTCTATCAAACGTTTAAAGAAGAAAACATACCTATTCTACTAGAGCTGTTTGGAAATACAGAAAGAGATGCAATACTTCCAAACTCGTTCTATGAGGCCAGCATCACCTGAATTCCAAACAAGACAAAGACCCCACCAACAAGGAGAATTATAGACCAATATCCCTGATGAACATGGATGCAAAAATTCTCAACAAGATATTAGCCAATAGGATCCAACAATACATTAAGAAAATTATTCACCATGAACATGGTCACAGTAGCTTCTTGAAAGAAACATCCATGAAGGCAAGATAAACAAAAGCAAAATGAACTATTGGGACTTCATCAAGATAAGAAGCTTTTGCACAGCAAAAGAAACAATCAACAAAACTAAAAGGCATCCTACAGAATGGGGAGAAGATATTTGCAAATGATGTGTCTGATAAAGGGCTAGTTTCTAAGATCTATTAAGAACTTATTAACCTCAACACCAAAGAAACGAACAATCCAATAATGGAATGGGCAAAAGACATGAACAGAAAACTCACAGAGGAAGACATAGACATGGCCAACAAGCACATGAGAAAATGCTCCGCATCACTGACCATCAGGGAAATACAAATCAAAACCACCATGAGATACCACCTCACACCAGTGAGAATGGGGAAAATTAACAAGGCAGGAAACCCACAAATGTTGGAGAGAATGTGGAGAAAAGGGAACCCTCCTGCCTGTTGGTGGGAATGTGAACTGGTGAAGCCACTCTGGAAAACTGTGTGGAGGTTCCTAAAGAGTAAAAAATAGACCTGCCCTATGACCCAGCAATTGCACTGTTGGGGATTTACCCCAAAGATGCAGATGCAGTGAAATTCTGGGACACCTGCGCCCTCAGGTTTATAGCAGCAATGTCCACAATAACCAAACTGTGGATGGAGCTTTGGTGTCCATCAAAAGATGAATGGATAAAGGAGATTGGTCTATGTATGCATTGGAATATTCCTCAGCCATTAGAAACGACAAATACCCACCATTTGCTTCGATGTGGATGGAACTGGAGGGTATTATGCTGAGTGAAATAAGTGAATCGCCGAAGGACAAACAGTGTATGGGTCTCATTCATTTGGGGAATATAAAAATAGTGAAAGAGATTAAAGGAGAAATGAGAAAAAATGAGTGAGAAAATATCAGAAAGGGAGGCAGAACATGATAGAATCCTAGCTCTGGGAAAAAGAACAAGGGCCATGGTAAGGGATGTGGGCAGGGGGTGGGGGTGACTGGGTGACGGGCCACTGAGGGGGGCACTTGACTGGATGAGCACTGGGTGTTATTGCCTATACGTTGCCAAATTGAAACGTCAATTAAAAAAATTTTTTTAATGTCCAGAGCAGTTATGGGTTGCCCCTAGATCCCTTCTGTGAAGGACGCGGTGTATTTTTTTCTGTGACATCTCTCTGTTTTCCAGATCTCTTCCTTGCTCTGAGGGTCCCCATGGGCCTTAAGCAGCATGACAGCATCACCACCCCTGTTTTCACAGAATCAATGTACTGATCACCCTCAGGCCCACACTAGAGCCTTCAGGGATGTCATGGCTTTCCTGGTGACAGGAGCACTGTTATACTGAGTGTCACTGGTATTACTTGTTGATGGGGGATTATGCTTCTTGGAGAATTGTAATAGGGAAGACCCTGATTTCTGGAGTGAGAGGGAAGCCTGGAAACTGCAGAGACCACTCTATGAGAGAATAGGAGAGAGGGGTGTCAGAAACACGTACACACACACACACACACAGACAACCTAGAATCAGAAAAATCTACATGTACACTCACTACACCTATCCTTCAGAGGCCAAGCATGAGGACACAGGTCCACTGTCCCTCTTATGCTTCTCCACCCTCTTGGGTTATTTCCTTCCAAACCCATCCTCACAGCAGGCTTCCTGTAAGACTGCAAGGTCCTGGAGTCTGGAGCCAAAGAAGGCCAGGTCTGGAATGTCACTTTCAAAACCAGGATGGAATTGATACAAGGATGATTAATTTGGAGATCAACTCTGATAATACACCCTGTGAAAAGGAAGATTGAGTCTTGTGCAGTGGGAGATGTCTGTCCATTTTCACCCTGAAGACACAAGTCTCACAGCTGAAGGGTCTTCAGGTTTCAGGAAGCACAGCACAGAGGGGGACCCCATAGTCACTTTTCCTGCCCCTCCACTTAACAGACATATCTCACTGTGCCCAGGGTCCCCTGGGGCCTTCCTGGGGTGCCCTTGAGGGACCATTCTTTTTTTTTTACATTTTTTAAATTTGTTTTTTATTGGTGTTCAATTTACTAACATACAGGAATAACCCCCAGTGCCCGTCACCCATTCACTCCCACCCCCCCGCCCTCCTCCCCTTCTACCACGCCTAGTTCGTTTCCCAGAGTTAGCAGTCTTTACGTTCTGTCAAGGGACCATTCTTAAAAGAGTTAATGAATGTGACTTCATGGATATGGGAAAGTGTGTGGCTGAGTCAATGTCCTGATGGGTTTAGAAACAAACATTCTCAAAAACAAGAAAAATAGTTGGTGTTGGGAAGCCCAAGTGGATCAGCAGTTTACTGCTGCCTTCAGCCCATGGCCTGAACCTGGAGGCTGGGATCCAGTCCCCACATCCGGCTGCCTACATGGAGCCTGCTTCTCCTTCTGCTTATCTCTCTCTCTTTCCTCTCTCTCTCTCTCTCCCTCTCTCTCTCTCTCAAAGAAATGGATAAATTTTAAAAAAATAGTTGATGTGTGTGAAATAAAAATCCACACTCTCCTGTGCCAATTATGTCGACACTGACCTTCTTTGGGGTTCCAGTGATGCTGAAGATGAAAAATTAAATACACCAATAGTTCCTATGTGTTAACCCTCAACACATGAAAGAACATCCATGTGTGGGAAATAAAATAATATCATTGCCATGTTACAGAGATTGCCCCAGGCTGGTGGGGTGTTGCAAACTACATCTGGGGATGAGATCAGGAATCAGATGATGACAGGATTCCATGTTGGTCCAAGTTCTGCTACTTCTGCCTAGAGATGGACCCTGGAAAGCAGAAATGGCACCAAGAGCATTGTTATTTTTTTCTGAAATCTTCACGTGGACACAGAGTTCAGAACTGAAGAGCCAGAGACACTGGAGCATGAGGAAACAAGGGGATGGAGAAAAGAGGAGTATGGAGGTGGAGGTGTTGTCAGGGAGTCTGAAGAAGTTGTGCCTATTTGTCAGTTGGTTCAGATGAAGGGGAAATTGTGTCTGTGATCAAGATGAGTGTTAACATACAGTCTATGGTTGTGTCCTCAGTCACACAAGAGTCACATTTTATGGCATGAGATGTGGGTATGAGCATGACTGTCTTGGCCCTATTTTTAGCTGAGATACATTATTGTGAGATCTTAGAAACTACAGTCAGGTCTGGTCCTGGTTCCTGGCTCCTGAAACCCTCATCAATTCCTAAGTGACGAGAGCCCTGGGAGCATCTTTGTTTGAATGAGGGTACTCTGTATGGTTTCCTGGGTCGCTTCCAGATGGGGCTGGTCCCTAGAGAAATCAAGAGCTGGTCAGAGGCTGGCAAAATTCACTTGCCTAGCCCCATCCTTGAGAGAGAGGAAATGAGCTCCAGCAGGGTGAACACATACATGCCAGGAGCGTGATGCATCCTAACTTCACAGGCAGAGAGGCTCTACACATAAGTCACTCCCAGATTTAGCCCTAGGTGTCTCTTCACCTGGCAGCTCACCTATTTCATTTATCAGGTCGTTTAATAGACTGGAAAACAGAATAAAGTATTTCCCAGAGTTCTGTGAGCTGCTCTAGCATGTTAATCATATCTGAGGAGGGAATATTCGGAACTCCTGATTCCTACCCAAGCTGGAAAGAAGGTATGGGTAAGCTATTCCTTTCTGTTGGCATCAAAGAAGGTAGCTGTGTCCAGGGACTGAGCCTCTGATTGCGTGCTTCTGACACAGTCTCCGGACAGAGAAATTAAGTGTTACATTGACATATGTTGTAGAACACCCAGTAGGGACCACATCCCACAGAATTGCTTGTTTCAGGGAAGAAGAAAAGAAGAGGAAACAAAACATACAAAAGCCTAAAAAACAGGATTTAAGGACAATAGTATGATATGTAAAACATTTAGTGTGTGTAGTAAAGGAGAGACAAGAGGAGGAAGTCCAAGATTTTGTATTAAAAGTCTTTGTTGGGATGCCTGGGTGGCTCAGTAGTTGAGCGTCTGCCTTTGGGTCAGGGCATGATCCTTGGGTCCATGGACCCAGTCCCATATCGGGCTCCCTGCTGGGACCCTGCTTCTCCCTCTGCCTGTGTCCTGCCTCTCTTTCACGTTTCTTATGAATACATAAATAAAATATTTACCAAAGTATTTTTTCTAATTTTACACAGACCCTGGAGTATTTGTAGCTGGGCTCTCTTCCTTCACCTGATTGTGCACCCGGGACACCTGTGGTGCCTCAGTCAACATCAGAATCTGTGCGTCATTCCTCCCTCCTCAGGGACAGGTGTCCCAACACAGTACTCTTCCTGAAAGGACACTCACAGAAGCTTCTCAAGAAAAGAGACTCAGAAACAAGGCCTGTGGGCCCAAGGTTTATTGTCTCACATCCTCACTATGTGTGAAACTAAAAGTCATGTTGCCATGAGCAGTATCCACAGCATTTGAAAAGACAGTTTCCTCCTCAAAAAAAATATTCTCTGTAGAGTATCATGTCATCGGCGAAGAGGGAGAGTTTGACTTCTTCTTTGCCAATTTGAATGCCTTTAATGTCTTTTTGTTGTCTGATTGCTGAGGCTAGGAATTCCAGTACTATGTTGAACAGCAGTGGTGAGAGTGGACATCCCTGTCTTGTTCCTGATCTTAGGGGAAAGGCTCCCAGTGCTTCCCCATTGAGAATGATATTTGCTGTGGGCTTTTCATAGATGGCTTTTAAGATGTCGAGGAATGTTCCCTCTATCCCTACACTCTGAAGAGTTTTGATCAGGAAATGGATGCTGTATTTGTCAAATGCTTTCTCTGCATCCAATGAGAGATTCATATGGTTCTTGGTTTTTCTCTTGCTGATATGATGAATCACATTGATTGTTTTACGGGTGTTGAACCAGCCGTGTGTCCCAGGGATAAATCCTACTTGGTCATGGTGAATAATTTTTTTAATGTACTGTTGGATCCTATTGGCCAGTATCTTGTTGAGAATTTTTGCATCCATGTTCATCAGGGATATTGGTCTGTAATTCTCCTTTTTGGTGGGGTCTTTGTCTGGTTTTGGAATTAAGGTGATGCTGGCCTCATAGAACGAATTTGGAAGTACTCCATCTCTTTCTATCTTTCCAAACAGCTTTAGTAGAATAGGTATGGTTTCTTCTTTAAACGTTTGATAAAATTCCCCTGGGAGCCATCTGGCCCTGGACTGTTGTGTCCTGGGATTTTTTTGATGACTGCTTCCATTTTCCTCCCTGGTTATTGGCCTGTTCAGGTTTCCTATTTCTTCCTGTTCCAGGTTTGGTAGTTTGTGGCTTTCCAGGAATGCGTCCATTTCTTCTAGACTGCCTAATTTATTGGCGTATAGCTGTTCATAATATGTTTTAAAAATCGTTTGTATTTCCTTGGTGGTTGGTAGTGATCTCTCCTTTCTCATTCATGATTTTATTAATTTGAGTCTTCTCTCTCTTCTTTTTAATAAGGCTGGCTAATGGTTTATCTATCTTATTAATTCTTTCAAAGAACCAACTCCTGGTTCTGTTGATCTGTTCCACAGTTCTTCTGGTCTCGATTTCTTTGAGTTCTGCTTGAATCTTTATTAACTCCCTTCTTCTCTTGGGTGTAGGATCTATTTGCTGTTTTTTCTCTAGCTCCTTTATGTGTAAGGTTAGCTTTTGTATTTGAGTCCTTTCCAGTTTTTGAATGGATGCTTGTATTGCGATGCATTTCCCCCTTAGGACTGCTTTTGCTGCATCCCAAAGAGTTTGAATGGTTGTATCTTCATTCTCATTAGTTTCCATGAATCTTTTTAATTCTTCCTTAATTTCCTGGTTGACCATTTCATCTTTTAGCAGGATGGTCCTTAACCTCCACGTGTTTGAGGTCCTTCCAACCTCTTGTTGTGATTTAGTTCTAATTTCAAGGCATTATGGTCTGAGAATATGCAGGGGACAATCCCAATCTTTTGGTATCGATTCAGACCCGATTTGTGACCCAGTATGTGGTCTATTCTGGAGAAAGTTCCATGTGCGCTTGAGAAGAATGTGTATTCAGTTGAGATTGGATGTAAAGTTCTGTAGATATCTGTGAAATCCATCTGGTCCAGTGTATCATTTAAAGCTCTCGTTTCTTTGGAGATGTTGTGCTTAGAAGACCTATCGAGTATAGAAAGAGCTGGATTGAAGTCACCAAGTATAAGTGTATTATTATCTAAGTATTGCTTCACTTTGGTTAATAATTGACTTATATATTTGGCAGCTCCCACATTCGGGGCATATATATTGAGGATTGTTAAGTCCTCTTGTTGAATAGATCCTTTAAGTATGATATAGTGTCCCTCTTCATCTCTCACTACAGTCTTTGGGGTAAATTTTAGTTTATCTCATATAAGGATGGCTACCCCTGCTTTCTTTTGAGGACCATTCGAATGGTAAATGGTTCTCCAACCTTTTATTTTCAGGCTGTAGGTGTCCTTCTGTCTAAAATGAGTCTCTTGTAGACAGCAAACAGATGGGTCCTGCTTTTTTATCCAGTCTGAAACCCTGCGCCTTTTGATGGGGTCATTAAGCCCGTTCACGTTCAGAGTTACTATTGACAGATATGAGTTTAGTGTCATCATGATATCTATTCAGTCCTTGTTTTTGTGGACTGTTCCACTGAACTTCTTCTTAAAGGGGAATTTTAAGAGTCCCCCCTTAAAATTTCTGGCAGAGCTGGTTTTGGAGGTCACATATTCTTTTAGTTGCTGCCTGTCTTGGAAGCTCTTTATCTCTCCTTCCATTTTGAATGAGAGCCTTGCTGGATAAAGGATTCTTGGTTGCATGTTCTTCTCATTAGGACCCTGAATATATCCTGCCAGCACTTTCTGGCCTGCCAGGTCTCTGTGGAGAGGTCTGCTGTTACCCTAATACTCCTCCCCATAAAAGTCAGGGATTTCTTGTCTCTTGCTGCTTTAAGGATCTTCTCTTTATCTTTGGAATTTGCAAGCTTCACTATTAGATGTCGAGGTGTTGAACGGTTTTTATTGATTTTAGGGGGGGATCTATTTCCTGGATCTGAATGCCTGTTTCCCTTCCCAGATTAGGAAAGTTTTCAGCTAGAATTTGTTCAAATACATATTCTGGCCCTCTGTCCCTTTTGGCGCGCTCGGGAACCCCAATTAAACGTAGGTTTTTCTTCCTCAGGCTGTCGTTTATTTCCCTTTAATCTATATTCATGGTCTTTTAATTGTTTGTCTCTTTTTTCCTCGGTTTCCCTCTTTGCTATCAACTTGTCTTCTATGTCACTCACTTGTTCTTCCACCTCGTTAACCCTCGTCGTTAGGACTTCTAGTTTGGATTGCATCTCATTCAATTGATTTTTAATTTTCTGCCTGATTAGCTCTAAATTCTGCAGTCATGAAGTCTCTTGAGTCCTTTATACTTTTTTCTAGAGCCACCAGTAGCTGTATAATAGTGCTTCTGAATTGGCTTTCTGACATTGAATTGTAATCCTGATTTTGGAACTCTGTGGGAGAGAGGACTGTTTCTGATTCTTTCTTTTGAGGTGAGGTTTTCCTTCTAGTCATTTTGCTCAGTGCAGAGTGGCCAAAAGCAAGTTGTATTGGAAAAGAGAAAAAGAGAGGAGCGAAGAAGGAAAGAAAAGAGAAAGAGAAAAAAATAGGGAAAAAAAACGAAAAGAAAAAAAAAAGAAGAAGAAAAAGAGAAAGAAAAAGAAAGGAAAAAAAAACGGGGGTTGGGGAAGGAAACAAATCAAAAAGCAAACCAAAACAAAACAAACAAAAAAAAGAAAAGAAAAAGAAAAAAAAAAGAACCACGGGGGAGTATCTTCTGATTCTGTGAACTTAAGTCCCTTGGCTTCTCCTGGATGTTGTCCGTTCTAGCTGGTGTTCTCGGGGAGGGGTCTGCTGTGCTGATTTTCAGGTGTTAGCAGTTGGGGGAGCTGCCTGTGCCCATGCCTGGTGCAGGGCTCAGTGGGGGTTGTTTAACCCCGTGAGGCCGCAGGAGGAACAGCCCCAGTGGCCGGGGCCAGGTCTGGAAAACTGGATTCAGTCCGGCAGGAACTCCGTCTGCAGGGCCTGGAGGCTCCGGGGCGGGGCCGCTGATCTGCTCAGCTCGGGGCAGGAGCGTCCTTGCTGTCCTGGGCCCTCCCGGCCTCTGCTGTCCTGGGGGAGGCGGGATCCTGGGCTGTGTCCCTGCTCCCTGTGCTCCGGGTCTGCGCTGGTGGATTCGCGCTCCCGGGCCGGCACAACCCCTCCGCGGAGCCCGCCGCCCAGCCCCTCCGAGCTGCTCCTGGAAACCGCGCAGCCCCCTCCGCAGGGAGCCTCTTCCTCTGCCCAAGCCCCTCCCGAGCTGCTCCCGGGCGCACAGCCCCCTCTGCGGAGCTGCCACCCGAGCCCCTCCAGCTTCTCCGGGTCCCGCCGGGTCCCGCCGTGCGCGCTGCAGCCTTAGGGAGCTCGGCGCACTCTCCTGGGTGCGCAGTTGCTCTTTTACTGTCCCAGGGAGCCCGAGGCATCCCCTCCACTCCTTGGTTCCTGCTCCAACTCCTGCGTGCCCCTTTCCGCCCGGGAAGGTCGGTGCAGCTTCCTGCTCCTCCGGGAAGGGGCTCTCCTGTCCTGGGGACACTCGCCCGGCCTCAGCCCGGCTCACTCGCGGGGCCCCTCCCCCTTGGAGGCCTTTGTTTCTTTATCTCTTTTTCCCCCCCCGTCTTCCTACCCTGATAGATGCGCGAACTCTTCTCACTGAAGCATTCCAGCTGGTCTCTCTTTAAATCTCAGGCCGAATTGATAGATTTTCGGGATAATTTGAAGGTTTTCTAGGTAATTTGGTGGAGACAGTGATTTGGGGACCTACTCTTTCTGCCATCTTGCTCCTCCCTCCTGGAGACCAAGATTAGGTCAAAAGTAAGTCTTATCCAATATCATGCCAAATAATGGACATGACAGGGAATATCAGTTGTGAAGAAAGGTAATCAACCCATCTCAGCTAAGGTTCCAGAGCTCAGGGAATGACCAGGAAATCCAGGGACACAGGAGTGGGTATCCAAGGGAGTGTTGTGCCCAAGATTGCGAATCCGAGAAAACCACCAAGGAGCCGACACTGATGCAAGTACATGAGGGTTTATTAACAAGTTTGAGCTTGGGTCCAAGTATACCTGACACAGCAGAGCAGGGACTTGGACCCTGAGGGGGGTTACAGCTGGGTTTTATGGGCTGGTCTAGGGGATTTTCAGAAGGGGTGGAGGAATTCTTAAGCTCTGTTTACTTTCCAATACGGGACTTTCTGTTTCTGTCAAGGGCGTTCTGAGCTCTGTTCTCACTCTGATATGGGACTCTCTGTCAAGGGTGTTCTGCGGTTTTTCCTGTAAAGTTCAGCTCTTATTTACAGGAGCCTGAGATGGCTATACTTGTGCTAATGCTAACTTGAGGTGGAATGACGTGAATTTTCTCAGCCTCCACAGGGAGGGCGGCAGGAAACTAACTGGATTGCTGGTGGCAGAGGCTGGACTTCTGCTCTTCTTGGCAAACCCCTTCTCACTGACACCACCTTGAGTGAGAAGCTATTTGCTCCTGCACTCAGACTGACCAGGCCTGTATCAAGAGACAAGTAAGACAGGGAGAGATTGTCATAAAACCTCTACATGGCCTTTAGCAGCAGTGTTGGAGGAAGGTAGAACTTGAGATGGTGGGGGACTTAGGTGGGGACAAGCAAGGAGGGAGTCAGACAGGAGTGGAGGGGAGACATGTATCTTACTTCCCCAAGTAGCAGTAGTTCTCGGGGACAAGGTAGTTCAAGCCAAGTGAGCAACACTGATAATAATTCTTCCTCAACCTGGAACCCAGTGGTAAGGTGGCCATGCTGACAAACCAGTGGCAGAAGAGCAGGCTGTAGCCTGGAAGCTCAGTCAAGACTGTGCTAGCTCACAACTCAGGGCTTCTCCCGGAGAGCTCTTACTATAGTAACATCCGTTTCACTGCTTTTCCCTCCGCAAAAGGGGATTTCTACATTTGAGTCTTCACAACAGATTCATGCACACAGGGATTTGCAGCAAATACTCAGATTCCTCCTCCCCACACATCCAAGCCATCCCCCCCTACCCACCAATGTTGCAAAGCTCCACAGTGTACCAGGGGAGAGGAGGCCACAAGCAGGCACTGGGGGATCAGGAACAGGCCTTCACGAGGATGCCCATGGTCCTGAGTGGTGTCAGCTGTAGCAAGTCACATCCACAGGACTACTTCACCCAGTGTCCCTGGAGCAGGTTCAGGTTTTTACAACATTTCAGAACCCCAAATCCCCCATGCCTAACCACATCACTAATGTCACAAATGTGCCTCAAGTACACAGCTCTGTGCCTGGAATTCCTCCTGGGCCTGGTTCTCCCACAGCATCTCACATCCTAGTACCTCATCCTTGGGACTCAGTGAGCCATGGCCAGTCCTGAGAAAAGGGGCCTGGGGGGGCGAGGAGGTCTCTGCTCTGATGGTTGGAAAGGCAGAGACTAGCTGAGGAGATCTTTCAACCTGCTGGGATGGGCCCAGTGCTCTGACTATTAAGTAGACATGCTTTGGGAAGAGAAAAGAACCACCCAGTCAACATGCTCTAATTTTCCAGTTGGATCACTAGGAATATTTTTTATCTTTTCCTTGCCAGTTTTTATTTCTTCTGAGAGTTCAAAAAGGTGGAATTATAAATTAGGAGGAAGGACACGGTGATCCAGAATCTACTTCCAATAAAATCAGTGTGTATTCCCATTCTGTTAAATTGGGGGACAGACACATTCGAAGGCCTGTAGGCAGGCTGAGGTGTTGCCCCACATCCTCCTATGTGTGTCCCTGTGACCAGGACCACTGCGCCAGATTGTACAGTAAGAGTCAGCCTTATCCTCAGGCTGC
Organism: Canis lupus familiaris; assembly: GCF_011100685.1. Taxonomy (NCBI): domain Eukaryota; kingdom Metazoa; phylum Chordata; class Mammalia; order Carnivora; family Canidae; genus Canis; species Canis lupus. The sequence continues at coordinate 25,857 of NW_023331120.1, read as the reverse complement.
AGCTCAGAGATGAGGAGGAGCCTGCATCTGCCTAGGTGTCATTGGATCAAGAGTAGGGCTGGAGACCTCGAAGCCTGGCACATTTAAGGAGCTGCTCAGAGGGGGGCCTTTCACATTCATCTCAAGAGAGGAGTAACCCTGGTCTGCACAAAGAGTCATACAAGAAAAAAAATCAAAAGAAGTTATGAAGATCTTCAAATTCAGATGAGAGTCAGTAACTTCACAGGAGCAAGACCACCTGGTGATGATGGGTCAGGGTAACAGGAGGGTGGACAGAACAGGGCAGGATTGAAGAAACTCTGCGCTCAAGGCAGAGCAAATGAGGAAGGAACATAGCAGGTGGCGATGCAGGGGGCTGTGCTTCCAGGATCCCCTCAGGCCTGTGCAGGAGGAAGAAGGGGGAGAGAAGGGAGAAGAGGATGGTGAGAACAGGGGTCTCTGCTTTGATGGGCCCTACAGAGGATGCTGCTGTCACTGCAGGGAGGGCTCAGGGAGGGAGATGTTTCTCTGTGCCTGAAAGAGTGGAAGATCTGGGAAAGGAGCACAAACTGATTTCCCAGCTCAGCATTGGTGGACCCTGACCTTGAGCAGCAGCATCAGTGCCCACAGCTCGAGGCTGGTGTGCAGGCCTGGTGAGCAGACCTGGAGTGGATGTGCTGTGTAGCAGGTCAGGATCATGAGACTGAACTTTGGGCCCCCTCTCCAGGTGCAGGATGGGGGACAGGAGTCTGGAGGCAGCATCCCTCAGTCCAGGCTGTCTCCCAAGGCTTTCCCTGCAGTGTCTTTGCAGTGTGTTGCGTAGTGGATCCTGCCATCTGCTGTGGGTCTCCAGGGATGAGCCACTGTGTCTGATGAGGTGAGACATGCCCCTCTTTGTCTCCCCCATGAGATTGTTCCAAGGAGGGCTGAGGACAGTGAGCATGTGTTAGGGGGGGTGTTTGCAGACCTTCACACCCGATGGGGAGGAGGAGTCATGGAGAAGCATGAGCTGAATGTCCAAGATCAGGCTGCAGTGCCCAGGACATCAGGTATCATGAAGAAGTAGGGATGGTGAAAAACACCAAACTTTGCATCCTCTTGCAACCTCCCCCAGGACCCCAGCCACAGGGAGGCAAAGCTGGGGGGTCTCTCTCATCCCTTCATCCCCTGGGGGAGGAGCACTGCATTCTGGTGACTTGCTCAAAACCCCCACTACCTCTTCTTGATGTCTGTCATCTGTAGGACCCATCTAAGGTCTGGGAGTCACGGGCTGATAGCAGGTAGGCCCTGGATCTAGACACATGCAGGGGCTGCCTTCCCAGCTGAAAGTATCCAATGGACCCCTGGGACAGACTCCCAGTCCCCTGATGCCCCAACCCTGGTCTGCCCTGAATGAGATGAGTTGACAGGAGCCCAGAGCAGAGCCCCCTGACTCCAGTGCTGTGGGTCCTCACGCATTGTGCATGGAGGACAGGCCACACTCAGGTCACACCCAGCCTTCCTGAGGCTGCACCTCATTGTCCCAAATGTTTAGAATTCCCTGCTGTGCCTCTTCCCTAGGGAAGGTCTTCAATTTTCCCCACTGTCCTGATTCTTCTCTAGGATTAGAGTGAGGTTTGGGGTCAGCACATCCACAGGGCACGAAGCACATGGAACCAAGACATCAATGATGCTGCCGCCATGGACTCCAGTGTGGGTCCCCGAAGCCTGGTCTCCATCTGTCGCTCTCTATCTCTCTCTGTCTCTTTCTCTGACCCCAGCCCCTTCCTCTGTCAGCTGAGCTTCTGTCCACACTCCTGATGGGGAGGCCACAGGTTCGCTCTGTCTCTACGATCTCCTCTGTCTGTTGCACCAGGTATGTGCTATAATTACAGGTTTATAGATGATCAAGCCTTACTTTTCAGTTTCCTGTGTTGTAGCTGAAGGATGTCCTGCAGTCGTCACCAGAACCACAAGGGCAGGGCCCGACCTTGACATTGGTTATGGAGAGGCTGAGACCCTCACAACACAGGACCTTCTGTTCCTGAAGGGACAACCCTGGCTCCCACCCTCTGTGACCATGGAGATCAAGGTTCAATTCCAGGAAGGGTCGGACTCATCACAAAGACTAACACCTCAGTCCAGGTGACACACTCTGTCATCTGGGACTATGGGCTGATGTGCAGTTTCTTTGCTCCCTTTTCAAACTGTCTGTTCGATCTTCCTCAGGTCCATCCTTCCTAACCTCCCCCTTCAGGGACATGGGATCACACCTCACTGGATCAGTGGATGGAATGATGTCACCTGTACCCCATCATGGATCCCAGACTCCTAGGTGACATTCTCTGCCTGCACGAAGGTGCTGTCGGTCTGGGGTAGTTTACTGAGCTGTGAAAACACAGCAGTGTGGTGTGGCCGCCATCACACGGCCCTGTAGGAGAGTGACATCACCATGAATACAGACACCTCACACACTCACCCTCCTCTGTCCTCCACCTGGTGTCAATCCCTGGCCTCCTTACCACCTCTACATTCCTGCCTCTTCCAAAATACAATGAAATTCCAGTGATGGGGAATATAGCCTGTGGTATGTTCTTCTTCCATATAAAATGTGAAGTTAATACTCATGCATATTTTGAACTTCACAACTTATTTCCTTAATATTGACTAATGTCACCCTCTATGAATATCCATCATGTTGGAGGAAAGTTTTTCTTACCTCTTTCTGGTCATTTTATAAAAAGATGATATAAAAAATCAATCTGCAGATTTTTAATTGCCTCCAGCTCTGGAGAATATGAAAAAACTTTCCTTAAACAAGCACACTGGGATTTTCTCTAGAACGCTATTTTTTTTTTTACCATTTATAATCTTGACTGTGGCAATTGATTTATGTGTTCCCACGCAAACATCAAATAATGGGAACTAGTCATCTGGTTGAAGCTAAGGGAATAATGATCCCAGCTTCACAGAGCGCCGACATGTGCATCAGCAGAGCAGGGACGGGGCTGAAGGACCATGACAGCTTCATGACTTATGAGTGTTTCATTTACTGAAAAATCAGAAGATGATAAGTGAATGTTTCACGAGTCTAGAAGAAACTGTCCCAGCTCATGAGGATAAAACTTTCTGTATCCTTTGAGACTCTGTACAAATGGAGCTACTCTGAGTGACTTTGAGGTCAGAGACGATAAAGGAGTCTCCATTCCCAGGAGGGCTCTGAGGATGGACCTTGGATCTGAGCATCAGGCAAAGCATAAGCAGAAACCCAGGGGGAGCCTAAGCAGGCAGCTGCTGGGGCGCTCACTCACTACTCCGCTCACTGCAGACAGATAAGTAGGTTTTTGTCTCAATTCCCCACAGGCCTGGAGCACCGTGTGAGCATTGAGACTGCTGTCATATGTTGAGCAGTAATAGTCAGCCTTGTCCTCAGCCTGAGAGCCCAGAGATGGTTAGGGTGGCTGAGTTGCCTCACCTGGAGCCAGAGAATCGATCAGGAACCCCAGAGGGTTTGAGTATTCATACTATAGATGATGGTTCTGGGGCCTGTTCCTGGGAGCTGCTGATATCAGCTCACACAACTGCTATAACCAATGTTGGAGCTGCTTTCCAGTGCAGGAGATGTGACCCTCTGGCACAGGGCCCCAGACACTGAGACTGGTTGAGTCAGCACAGACTGGGCCCAGGACCCTGCAAGGGGAGAGACATAGAGAGGGTGATGCCAGGGTCTGGAGACAAAAGAAAGACGCAGGACCCCCCACACGTCCTCACAGGGCCCCTTCCTCTGTCCCCACATCCAGTCACCTGTGCAGTGAACGAGGAGGGTGAGGAGGAGATGGCAACATGCCATGGGGGAGGTCATTCTTGATCCTGCCTTCTGTGGTCCCACAGCTGAGCAGAGCCCTCCCCTCATTCCTCCCTTCCCTTCTTCATCCTCTGAGAGAGGGAAGGGCATTACTTGCAAATGAAACCCCAATTCTTTGGTCCCTCAGTGGCCCTGGGCCAAGTCCCTCAGCCTAGAGATGTGAAGGGTGTAGGGAGGTTAGGGGAGGTGCTGTGTAGAAACCTGAGGTAGGGAGGTCCCAGCTGTGAGTCCTGAGCAGAGGGCACAGGCAGTGCCTGGTGGCAGGTCCCAGCTATAATCATCCTTTACTCTTCAGAAATGGACCCCATCACCCCCTGGTGTCCAACCCCAGATACATTATTGTGTGACTTGGTGATCAGAGCTCATCTAAAACAAAGGGTGTCTACCCAGTGCTCTATCCAGTGTTTCAGGGCCATGCCAGGAGTCCTCTTATGTAACCTCCCATAACCTGAGGAAAAACTTTCTGCTTTACTTAGACTTCTCATGGGTAAATGTGTCCACAGCCCCTTGGAGTTCTTGACTCAGGACAGAGGTGGTGTCTCTATAGAAACTCCTCTTGGATCAGGATCAAGTCCAGAATAGTGACGGGTCCTCTATGGACATTTGGAACCTTCAGTGCAACATGTTGTGTTTTCTCCTGTTATGTGATTCCTCTCTGAGTTCTAGAGGATTCCTTCCACTGATGTTTGTAAAACAATGAGGGACAGGGAGAATTCTTTTCAGGTTGTGGGTAGAAGCCCATGTGTTAATCCCGGTAGATCACACACTGAGATCTTTGTCACCTCTCCCTATGTGCATGTTGTTGTCACAATAGTTTCCCCACACACTGTGGTCAGGGACTCCCTCCTAGAGACTCTCTTCCCAGCACATGGTCACAAGACGCAGGAGCCCTGCCAGGTGAGGCTGTGTGTACCAGTAACATCACAGCACAGGGGGCAAAACTGTTGGAAGGTCTTGTCAGACAGGAGTGACTGCTGAAGTTGCTCTGACAGAGACCAAGGGACAGAGATTATGTGTGAGTCACCCCTCAGTCACCTGGGCATTTAAAAGGGATGTGGGCTCCTTCAAACAAAATGCCTCTCAGGGAGATTGATTTAAAACTCAGTGACAAAGTAATTGTGAGGCTGCAGGTGGAATCACTATGGACCTTTCCCAGATCGGGCTTAGTGCAGAGAGAATATGGACGAAAAGGCTGGTTTAAGGAATTGGATGCAACAACAACTGTTAAAGGAAGGGCTTCTGTTCTTGCTTGAAAAGGAGTCTACAACATTTTTATAAAATCATCTTTCTGATTTTCGGTCATAAGTTTAATATGGTGTGGTTTTTTTTTTTTTTATAAGCAGGAAGTCGGGATCCCTGGGTGGCGCAGCGGTTGGCGCCTGCCTTTGGGCCAAGGGCGCGATCCTGGAGACCCAGGATCGAATCCCACGTCGGGCTCCCGGTGCATGGAGCCTGCTTCTCCCTCTGCCTATGTCTCTGCCTCTCTCTCTCTCTCTCTGTGACTATCATAATAATAAATAAAAAAAATTTATAAGCAGGAAAGTCTAAAGTGATGGCTAAGGAAACTCAAGGAGAGACTATGCCTACAAAGTTCAGAGCCATGTCAGCCATGGAGTCATCAAACACACACAGAGCTTCCAGGGCAGAGCAATCTGAGTTCAGACTTGTCTCTGGCTTGGACACAGCTGTAGTCCCTCTGCCTGGTACCCAGCATGTTCAGGACAGATTTATTGCTCATCCAGCCACCCATGACTACAAGAAGGAACTTCCAATACCAAGGCCAGCTGCACCCGAAGTTTATGTCAAAGGTCCCACATGTGAGTGGTGGAGACATAGAGATAGGGAGACCATGTGGTCCAGAGCTGGGAAAGAAATTTTCTCCACAGAGGTCCAGCCTCTTTGGAGGTGTCAGGTGGGTGACTCAGGGTGTGACAGTCCAGTCCTTAGAGTACAGGGAGGGTGTGTTCCCCGTAACCATGGACTCTGAGAACTGTGAGAATAGTACTGACGCTGGGGTCCCAGAATCAATGTACTGATCAGCCTCAGGTGCTGACTGGAGCGAATGGATGGTCAGGGGATGATCTGCTCATAGGGACACAGATGCCATTGGGATTCCTGAGAATCAGCTTTGTCCCAGGATAACAGGTGTTCAGGGCACATCCTGGCTGCCCTGCTGACAGGATCCTACTTATAGAGGAAGTTGGTGTTTCCTGGTGACCGGGATTTTGCTTCCCAGAGATCGTGACCCTGAGGATGGTGGGTGAGCACAGGCTCACATACTCTGAATTCTGGAAGCACAGAGAAATCCAGAAACCGCAGAGTCAAAGATATTGTACAGGGAAGAGAGAGAAGAGGCCACTTTGCACCCTGTTCCACCTGGGACTTCTGATGGATGGTTCTCCATGGAGCTGATTCTAGAAATAAAATGCAGGTGTCTGAAAGATCGTATCCTGAAGGGGGATTTGGTTCTGGCAGTGAGGACTCACATGAGAGGAGATCTTGCAACAATCTAAAGTCCGGGTCTTGTTGGGTGATGTAAGTCTTGTTTATCTCATCTGTCCTTGATCCAGTGAATGCCATGAGAAGGACTTAGAGCAAATCCTACTGATGGAGACTTTGTTATTTGACCCAGTAGGATCTCCTCGGGGTATTATTTTATTGCCCAGGGTATGTGGAAATTACCTATGCAGTGACGGAGGAGCATGAGGAACAAGGTAGAGACAGCCCAACTCTGGATCCTGAGCCCCACATGCAAGCCTGGCCTACCAACCCATTTTCTGTGCTTCCCTGATACTCACATTTTGGGGGGAGGTTTCTCATGCAAACTTTCCTCTTTCCTAAGGTTTTGCAAGTTCTTCCTTTGACTTTAGCCAGGGCTCCAGCTGAGCAAAAGAGAGTATAGGAGTCGGGGGTAAGGGCTTCACCCAGGAGTGACACAGGAGCACCTGCAAAAGGCCCAGAGACAGACACTCCTGGGGGATGTACAAGGGAGCACCACTGCTCTCTGGTGGTTGCAAGAGACATGTGCACCTTGGGCTGAGCTGGAGCCCAGGGCTCCTGCCCCCCATTTCTCCATGTGCACTGATCTAGTTAGTCTCTTCAGATTAGCTTCTTTTACTGAGAAATATACATAGTAGTCTCCCCAATGTCTTCCTCTGCCCTGAAAATTTATATCTTTGAATTGTTGAATCACATTCCATGTATGGACATACTAGAATTTATTTACGCTATACACCATTTTCAGGACATATTTGTTGTTTTCTAGTCTTGGCAATCATCAACAAAACAGGGAGAAACATTTAGGTACATATATTGGGTGGACATAAGTCATTCATTTATAGAATTACCTAAGAGCATGAATTTTGTATTGTATCATTAAAATTTTGTTTAGCTCTGGGAGAAACTGCCCAGGTATGTTCCAAAGTGGCTGGGGAGGGGAGCTGCCTGGAGGCGGCTCCAACAGAGGAAGAGACTCCGTGTGGAGGGGGCTGCGCAGCTCCGAGAGCAGCTTGGAGGGGCTCAGGCGGCGGCTCTGCAGAGGGGGCTGCGCCACCCAGAGCACGAATCCAACAGTGCAGGCCCGGGACCAAAGGGCGCTGGGGACACAGCCCAGGATCTGGCCTCCCCCTGGGACAGGCAGAGGCCAGGAGGGCCCAGGTCAGCAAGGATGATCCTGCCCCAAGCTGAGCAGATCAGCGGCCCTGCCCCCAGATCATCCAGGCCCCTGCAGATGGAGAGCTCCATAGTTACTGTGGGAGCTGACTCTAGGGCTGGAGAGCTGACCGCTGCCACTGATGTTGCTCCTCCTGGATAAACAACCCCATTGAGCCCTGCACCAGGCAGGGGGCTGGGCAGCTCCCCAAGGGCTAACACCTGAAAAATAGCAAACAGGCCCCGCCCCCAGAAGACCAGCTAGAAAACAAGTTCCAGAGGAAGTCAAGGGACTTAAAGTTTACAGAATCAGAAGATACTCCGAGGTGTGTGTCATTTTTTTTTTGCTTTTTGATTTCTGTTTGCTTCCCCCCACCCTTTTCCCTTTCTTTCTTTTTCTTTCTCTTTTTCTTCTCTTTTATTTTCTTCCTATTATCTTTTTCGTTTTTCTCTTTTCTTTCCTTCTTCTCTCCTCTCTTTTTCTCCTTTTCTCAATACAACTTGTTTTTGGCAACTCTGCACTGAGCAAAATGACTAGAAGGAAAACCTCACCTCAAAAGAAAGATTTAGAAACAGTTCTCTCTCCCACAGAGTTACAAAATCTGAATTACAATTCAATGTCAGAAAGCCAATTCAGAAGCACTATTATACACCTACTGGTCGCTCTAGAAAAAAGCATAAAGGACTCAAGAGACTTCATGACTGCAGAATTTAGATCTAGTCAGGCAGAAATTAAAAATTGAATGAGATGCAATCCAAACTAGAAGTCTGAACGACGAGGGTTAACGAGTTGGAAAGAACGAGTGAGTGACATAGAAGACAAGTTGATGGAAAAGAGGGAAACTGAGGAAAAAAGAGACAAACAATTAAAAGACCATGAAGATAGATTAAGGGAAATAAACGACAGCCTGAGGAAGAAAAACCTACATTTCATGGGGGTTCCCGAGGGCGCCAAAAGGTCCAGAGGGCCAGAATATGTATTTGAACAACTCATACCTGAAAACTTTCCTAATCTGGGAAGGGAAACAGGCATTCAGATCCAGGAAATAGAGAGATCCTCCCCTAAAATCAATAAAAACCGTTCAACACCTGGACATTTAATAGTGAAGCTTGCAAATTCCAAAGATAAAGAGAAGATCCTTAAAGCAGCAGGAGACAAGAAATCCCTGACTTTATGGGGAGGAGTATTAGGGTAAGAGCAGACCTCTCCACAGAGACCTGGCAGGCAAGAAAGGGCTGGCAGGATATATTCAGGGTCCTAAATGAGAAGAACATGCAACCAAGAATACTTTATCCAGCAAAGCTATCATTCAAAATAGAAGGAGAGATAACGAGCTTCCAAGACAGGCAGGGATGGAAAGAATATGTGACCTGAAAACCAGCTCTGCAAGAAATTTTAAGGGGGACTCTTAAAAATTCCCCTTTAAGAAGAAGTCCAGTGGAACAATCCACAAAAGCAGGGACTGAATAGATATCATGATGACACTAAACTCATAACTTGAAATAGTAACTCTGAACGTTAATGGCTTAATGACCCATCAAAAGGCGCAGGGAGGGTATTATGCTGAGTGAAGTAAGTCAATCGGAGAAGGACAAACATTGTAAGTTCTCATTTATTTGGAGAATATAAATAATAGTGAAATGGAATATAAGGGAAGGGAGAAGAAACGTGTGGGAAATATCAGAAAGGTAGACAGAACATAAAGACTCCTAACTCTGGGAAATGATCTAGGGGTGATGGAAGGGGAGGAGGGCAGGGGGTGGGGGTGAATGGGTGACAGGGTCTGAGAGGGCACTTGGGATGAGCACTGGGTGTTATTCTGTATGTTGGCAAATTGAACACCAATGAAAAATAAATTTATTATTAAAAAAAGGAACAGAAGGTCCTGTGTTTGTGTGGGTCTCAGCCTCTCCATAAGCAATGTCAAGATCGGATCTGCTCTTGTAGATCTGGTGATGACTGCAGGACGTCCTTCAGCTGCAACTCAGGAAACTTTGAAAAGTAAGGCTTGGTCATCTATAAACCTGTAATTACAGCACATACCTGGGGCCACAGACAGAGGAATTCATAGAGACAGAGGGAGCCCGTAGCCTCCCCACTAGGAGTGTGTACAGAGGCTCCGCTGACTGAGTAAGGGGCTGGGGTGAGAGACAGAGACAGAGAGAGATCAGGTTTTGGGTCCCCCACTGGAGTCCATGGGGCAGCATCCCTGATGTCTTTGTCCATGTGCTCCCTCTCCTGGTGATCGTGCTGACCGGAGCCTCACTCTAATCCTGGAGATGCAGTGGAGCAGTGGGGACCATTGGGAGACAGTTCCCCAGGGAGGAGCCACAGCAGGGGACTCTGAGCCATTTGTTGTCATGAGGTGCAGCCTCAGGAAGGCTGGGTGTGACCTGGGTGTGGCCTGTGCTCCATCCACAAGGGGTCGGGACCCAGAGCACTGGAGGCAGGGGGCTCTGCTCTGGGTTCCTGTCCCCTCATCAGTCAGGGGGGACCCGGGCTGGGGCAGCAGGGGACTGGGGGTCTTCACCTGGGGTCCATGGGGTGCTGGCACCTAGAAGGCAGCTCCTGCATGTGTCTAGGTCCAGGGCCCACCTGATGTCAGCTCCAGGCCCCCACACCTCAGGGGGATCCTTCAGGGCCCCTCCATGACCGAAATCAAGGAGAGGAATTTGGGGTGGAGGCCTTGACCAGGATATATTCTCCTCCTCCCAGGGGATAAAGGATGAGATAGAGCCCCCATCTCTGCCTCCCTGTGGCTGGGGTCCTGGGGATGTGCAGGTAGGTGCAGAGGTTGGGGTCCATCTCCACACCCACTTCATTGTGCCCACTGTCCCAGACACAGAAGCCTGACCTTGGACATTCAGCTCATGCTCCTCCTCCCCCTGGGGTGTGAAGGTCTGCAAACATCCCCCTAACACATGCCCACTCCCCTCAGCCTTGCCTGAACATTCCTGTGGGGACCGAGGGATGCTGCCTCCAGGACTCCTGTCTCCCTGCAGCAACCCAGGGGTGGGGGCTCTGGGATCTGTCCCAGGCTCCTGTTTCCCCCTGCCTGGCTACACCCACCCTGGGGGCCTGCTCACCAGGACTGCACACCAGCCTTGGGGCCAGGGGCACTGCTCCTGCTGCTCAAGGCCTGGTGGCCCCCCTTTCTGAGCTTGGAATTGCAGTGTTTGTGCTCCTTCCCCAGATCTTCTACTCCTTCATGCACAGAGAAGCCTCTCCTTACGTGAGGCTCCCCTGCAGCGACATCAGCACCTCTGAAGGGCTTGTCATCATAGAGGACCGTGGTTCACACAGTCCTCTTCCCCCTCTCTCTCCCTGCCTTCCTCCTGCTGCACAGGCCTGAGTGGCTCCTGGGAGCACATCTGCTTGCATCCCCACCTGCAGTGTTTCCTGCCTCAGTTGCTCTGCCCTGACAACTTGGTATTTTCAGTCCTGCCCTGTCCTCTCTGGCCCTCCCAATCGAGGGAGGCAGATCCCAAATGAGGGGTTCTCACCAGGGAGGTGACCCAAATGTCACCAGGTGCTGGTGCTTCTGTGAAATCTCTGCCTTCCATCCTGATTTCAGGATCCTTATGCCCTGTTTTGATTTTCCTCTTCTATGACTCTTTGTGGCAGGTCATTGGTTACTCCTCTCTTGAGATCAACTTGAAAGGCACTCCTCTGAGGAGTTCCCAAAATGCCCCACAGGTGGGATAGGCTCAGTCTTTTGCATGACTTTTATTTTGTAGACATTCCCACAGTCACAGGGATGATTATAGCTGGATGACTGTTTACCCTTCCATGTGGGAATCTCTCAACCAAAGACAGTGTATCCATGTTCTTGCATCAGACCCCACAGCTGCTTCACACAGTCTTTCAGGTCACAGGTGAGTGCTGGTGACACAGCTCTGGATGTTTCACACTCAGGATACCGAGGACCATAGAGGGACATGTACTGGCAGGCAACCTGTGCATCTCCTGGGCCCTGCAGGGGGACCCTTCCAGCTGGGGAGGCCCGGGACCTCAGGGATGGGCAGAGGCGGAGACCCTAGCAGCTGGGTTCCCTTAGGGCCTGCTAAAGTCTTCTGGGCAGGGTCCTGTGGGGTTCCCACAGCTGCTCCCTCCACCCATCCCTGTTTCCCACGTGAGCAGAGCCTGTTCTCAGCCTTCTTGTCCTCAGGTCCTACCTCTGCTCCTGAATCACTAATTAAGTAGAGTCTGAGAGTCGGGCTGAAGGTGCAAAGTTGCATGAAAAGCACTTTCATTTCTCTGGGTCAGCAGTGAGATAAGACACTCCTGGGACAGGCCAGTCCCACTATGGTGGCAGGGTCTTCAGCAATGGCCTAGATACCTGTCCTCCTCCTGTTCCTGTCTCTTTGATCAGGTAGGGAACAAATCTGACCTCTGGGGGAGCTTCCAAGATGTTATCAGGCCCTACGACTGAGAACCGTCTGGCAAAAATGCCCTATCGTTCACACATGTCTATGTTTGTAGGTACCCTGTCCCAGCCTCTGCTACCCAGCCACCCCCTTCTCTGTGTCTCCAGGTACTACAGCCAGACACACCTGCACCCTGAGCAGTGATCAGTGTTGGCAGCTGTTCCTTTTAATGGCTCCCGCACAGGCACGGAGCCCTGCCTGGTATCTGCTGAGGTTCCCCTGTAATAGACACCAGGTCTCTGGATCCAAAGAAACCTCGGCCAATGCAGGGCTCCTGCTCATCACTGTACTGCTGCCTGACGACTAGTCTATCAGCGGGGTGGAGGACTAGGACTAATACTGGGATGTCTGCTTTGGATGCCAAATGGAGAACATTTTTTAAGGAGGAGGAAACTGTCTTTTTCAAATGCTGTGTATACAGCTCATGGCATCATGATTTTTAGTTTCTCAGGTAGTGAGGATGTGAGACAATAACCCCTGGGCTTAGGCCTGGTGTCTGAGGCTTTTTTATTGAGAAGCTTAAATTTTTTATAAACAAAAAAAACAAAGTGGCTAGGGCATTTGGCATTCCCCCCAGCAGTGAAGGAGATTCCTGCTCCCCACATCCTGGGCACCATCTGATGTTGACGTGGTATTGAATTTTAGCCATGCTGATGGGAGTCTGGTGCTACCTCCCTGTTTCAGTGTGTATTCCTCCAGTGCCATATCATGTGGGAAATCTTTACACAGGTGCAATAGTTTTCTGTGTACATTTTTGGTAAGGGGTCTGTTCACATCTCTTTACATCTTTTCACATCTGTTCACCCACATCACCCAAATTCACTGATGCAGGCTGAGCATTTTCCCAGTAATGGTGCAACATCCCCCAAATCTCATCCCATAAAAGGGTTCATGGCCAAAGGCCCCAAATGCTCACTTTGGCTGATCCCCTTCACCTCAACTGCACAATGGAAACCTCAGGTGCTGAGCAAAGGATCCTGTCCAGCTCTGAGAATGGAATTGCCCAGGGCCTGTGTCCTCACACAACATCCCACATCCTAGTGCTCAGGCCTAAGACGCAGTGAGCCTTGGCCACTCCTGAGCACTGGAGCCTGGGAGGGAAGGGAGGGCTCTGCTCTGAGCCCTGGAGGTGCTGAAAGCATGCTGGGGAGGATGGCCCCCTGCTGAGATGGTCCAGGATCTGAGGGGAATAAAGTCAAAGAAAGGTTCATTGTCCTCATTTCAGGGGAAAAACACTTAGCAGCACAGACTCTGGTTTTATGACATTTGGAAAGCCAGGGAACATGAGTCCTTACAACATTTTTTGTTTTGCTATTTCTTTTTTTTTAATTTTTATTTATTTATGATAGTCACAGAGAGAGAGAGGAGAGAGAGAGAGACACACACACACACACAGAGGGAGAGAGGCAGGCTCCATGCACCGGGAGCCCGATGTGGGATTCGATCCCGGGTCTCCAGGATCGCGCCCTGGGCCAAAGGCAGGCGCCAAACCGCTGCACCACCCAGGGATCCCTGTTTTGCTATTTCTTAGGACATAGAAACACTGAAGAGATAATTGAGAATAGACATGATGAATCCAGTGTCACTTGTTAGTACACGTTATATATACAACTTATTTGACACATTTTAAATTGTCATGGGAAGAATCTGAACAACGATTTTATTTTGTTTTGAAAATTGAGTCTCGGTATAGTAAATGAGGAACATAAGCCTTATATGTATACTTGAAGTTGTTCATTCCTCCCTGCTTCTCTGTAGTATTCTCATTATTTCTTCCTTAAATGTTTGAAGGAATTATCTAGAGAAGCCTTTGTCCCTGGAGTTATCTTTGTGTTGAGGATGTCAGCAGCCGATATGAACACATAATTTGGTGCAAGTGCTGGCCAGCATGAGTTAAATGAAGCAACTCCTCATTCCTTAAACATAATTTACAGTGCATAAATTATTTCCATGGCTCCGCTTTATCTGGCTGTAGTTTTCCTTTATGTTTAATATCATTGTTTATTTTTATTTTTATTTTTAATATTTTGTTTACGTATTTGACAGAGTGATCTCTGACCTCAGAGAGTTCACAGAATCAGGAGGAGAGGCAGGCTGAGGCCAAGGGAGAAGCAGGCTCAAACCTGAGAACGGAGCTCGATGTGGGGCTCAATCCCAGAACACCAAGATCAAGATCTGAGCTAAAGACAGATGCTTGGGGATCCTGGGTGGCTCAGTGGTTTAATGCCAGCCTTTGGCCCAGGACATGATCCTGGGCTTCCGGATCCCTGCATGGAGCCTTCTTCAGCCTCTGCCTGTGTCTCTGCATCTTTCTCTCTGTGTCTCTCTCATGAACAAATAAATAAAACCTTTTTAAAAAATGAAGACAGATGCTTAACCAACTGAGCCACACATGTGCCTCTAATATTATTGTTGATGTGAAAAAACTAAAATATTAATTTTATTACAAATGAGATTGTTTTACTAATATTTAATAAATATAATGTATTTTAAAGCAAAATAAATAGAAACCATCCTAGTATAATGGCAAGTGTTGCAAAAATTATTTAGAAGAAACCATCAAACAGGTAATAATTACACTATCCTAGGTCTCTTGATATTTCCCTGAGAGCCAATGGTCATCAGGAACCATGATGCTCAAATCGTACAGTCTCCAGACCGAATTACACATTCACATCTACTGGTCACGTATGGTCCTTCGCTTCTTCATGTCAGCATGCACTGCTCCAAAGCAGGCTGTTGTGACCACAAATGGATTGCAATTTTGAATCTGTTTCTCAGTGTGGTTGGATCGTTAGTGGAATGTGGGAATGATTATGTTAGAGATGTTACTCTCTTTGCATTTAAGGGTATATTTTCAGAAATAATTTCATATTAATACAATAATAGATGCTTCGTAACACTAACTTCCATACAAATCTCTTGGAATGCTTGTTAAATACACATCTATGAACACTGACAGTGGTTTCAGATTTAGAGGTATAACATGGAGGATTACAGCTTTATCAAGCTCCACATGATGAAAATATTAATTTGGTCCTCATCATCAATTTAGTGAATAAAATGAGATCTACCAAGGCTCTATGTTTATTTTTTTTAATTATTTATTTATTTATGATAGTCACACACAGAGAGAGAGAGCAGAGACACAGGCAGAGGGAGAAGCAGGCTCCATGCACCAGGAGCCCGACGCGGGATTCGATCCCAGGTCTCCAGGATCGCGCCCTGGGCCAAAGGCAGGCGCCAAACCGCTGCGCCACCCAGGGATCCCAAGGCTCTATGTTTAATAGACCATATTGAAACTGTAGATTGGGTCTCAGTACTGGTTTACGTAAAATGGAAGGGAAGCCCCACTCCTCAACATTTAGACAGAGAAGGAGGAAGAAAGCACAGTCTTGGAAGGTCACTTTGGAGAGATGGACACACCCTGGGAGAGATAAATTGGGTTATTGTCATGAACCACTGAACAGGAGAATGGGACCAGGGATCTTCACTTCCCATGGTGGTGTTGACCCTTTCACATCTCACTTTCTCTCCTGCCTTTAAAGCTGAGCCTTTCTGAGCCATAAGGAGATTTTGGCTGCACTTCCCCATAGATCTAAATCACCGTGTCAGTGTAACTACCCATATACAAGGAACAGTAATAGTCAGCCTCGTCCTCAGGCTGGGCTCCTGTGATGGTGAGGGCGGCTTTGTTCCCAGAGATGGATCCAGGGAAGCGATTAGGGACCCCAGAGGGGCGGCTGCTTGTGCTGTAGATAATTGTGCGAGAAGCCCGGCCTTGGGTCTGCTGGTACCAGCCAGGGTAATTACTTGTAGAGACTGACCCAGAGCTGAGGCCACATATGAGTGTGACTGTCCCTCCTGGAGACACTGAGAGTGATGGCTTCTGGGTGACCACAGTCTGAGAATCTGCTCCTAAAATCAAAAGGAGAGAAAGGTGTTGATATGGGAAACAAGGGTCACATGAGTCCCTGTTTTATGTGCTCCCCACAGATGCAAAGTCTTTTCCCTGACCTGAGCCATACGCAAGGAGCCCAAGTAGAAACACCGTCCAAGCCATGGTGGGCACCCTCACGGATTGCAGCTTCCTCAGTGTCCTGGGATGGAATGGGGTGTCCCTGGACCTTTTCATGTCTCCTGTCCTATGAGGTTAAGAAGGCACTTCATGCAAATCAGCTTCTTCTCTCTCTGCCCTAGAGTCACCAGCATGTCCCCTGGAAGGCTTTGAAATGAGCAGACTCTGGGACCTCACACGCATAAGTGACTGCAAGGTGACCTTAGACACTGGGTATCAGGAGGACATCTTTTAGAAAATGACCACCATACTGTCTCTAGTGACCTCTGTCCCAAGCTTCTTCTCTGCAAAGCCTGAGAGCTGAATGAGGAGATGGACGTGTTCCACCCCCTGGCCTCATATCTACTTCACCTCAAATCTAACCCATCCCTGGAACATTTTCTTCCCTCCCCAGTGACATTCCCTCTTCTGTCTTGGAGGGTATTAGCGGTGCCTCTCCCAGCAGTGAGGACACTGGGAATCTCAGATCCCCTGTGACAGAGTTAGGGGCAGTGGTCTCCTCTCAGTTATCATGGACCCTGTTGCAGTACCACGGGGAGCTGAACAGGGATGTCTCTTTATCAGAAATGAGTAGGACATTGTGTGAACAAGTGATGCTTAGGGAGCATTTTGAATGACATTCCCCTTTGTGTTCTCCTGATAATTATTGTATGATTGTCCTGTCCATCTATCATTCCATGGAAATAATGTCTGGACAGGTTACTCCATGACGTAGTAGAGGACAAATCATGAGGCCTGTGTGATTCAGAGCTGAGAGCTCTTGTGGCTCCAAGGCCTTAGGTGTAGAAAAGTCACCCACAGGGAGGACCCTGCTTGCTCTAGGGTGCAGGGGCCAGTGATAGATGTTCCTGGTCTTCCTCACTCAGACCCTGACTCCCAGGAGCAGCCCACTCGCTGCCCCTGCTGGCCTCAGACACCATGTCCCCCAGCCTGTATCAACCTTCCCAGCCCTCCTAGAATGGCCTCTGATCTTTGCAGTTGGACCTCTGATGTCACCACCCAGAATAGTAGAATGAGCAGGTCAGCTCTGTGGGATTGAGCTGTTAATTTTTCCAGGGCATCAGGCCGTCATTTGACAGCTAACTGGAATATTTATGTCACAGTATGTTTCAGGATTTCCTGACATTGTAGTTTGCACAGGCCATGTCCCTGGCATCATTATTGGGATTTAATGCACTTAAAGTGAGCTCAAGATTTAAAGTCTCTAGAGAAACCCATTGTTTCAACCTGGGTAATATTTCTACTTGGGTTACCCTTATAAGCTGACTTACTTGGTTTTTGTTGTTTTTGGCATGATCCCTGTTAGGTTCACCAGCCCTCATGTACCTGTCTTGGCAATGAGTGTATCATGCATTCAGGGATGACATGTCCTTTGTTCTTGGTTACTTCTGTGGATATTACCCTTACAACAATTATTTTGTAAGGACTTGTTGATACGTTTAAGATATTTTTGGCCTACTTGTGTAATTTTGCTCAGTACAAAGGTTGATATTAAATAACATTGCTCTAAATGGTCTATAAAATTGATATGCAGAGCCTTGTTGGCTCAGTAGGTTAAGTGTCTGCCTTCAGTTCAGATCATGATCCCAGAAATCCTGGATAGAGCCCTGCACTGGGCTCCTCGCTTAGTAGGGAGTCTGCTTCTCCTCCTCCCTCTGATCATCTCCCTCATCCTCCTCTTTCACTCACTCATTATCTTAAATAAATTAATAAAATCTTTTACAAGAATTAATATGATACCAATGCACCCTCAGTTTCGCTGCCACTTACTTCCTGAAGGGATAACTGATAAAACTGTCTTAGATTTGTTCTAGTATTTTATATACACACACACCTACACAACACATATATACTACATAACATAATCTTATTTTTTTTCTGTAGTTCCATTGCTCCTTAAAAAACATAATCACTGAATTTTTTAAAATATTTTTTAAAGATTTAATTTATTTATTCATGAGAGACAAACAGAGAGAGAGGCAGAGAAACTGGCAGAGGGAGAAGCAGGCTCCAGCAGGGGCCTGATGTGGGACTGGATCCTGGGACTCCAGGATCAAGTCCTGGGCCGAAGGCAGGTGCTAATACACTGTGCCACCTAGGGATTCCCTAATCACTGATTTTTGAAAGCATTAGGATTCTTGACAAGCATTAGGATGCTCTCATTTTGATTCATAGTTCATCATTTATTCATAGGATAATATACCATAATTTCACGACTTTTCCACAGAGGGATATTCATTTTGGTTTCAATTATTTGTTATTGTAACATGTCTTAACTAGATGTACCTGTATATTTATCTTGGAGTGTATTAACTAGATAATTTTCATTAGAATTGACTTCAAAAATTTGTAACGGTTGACTTATTTCACTCAAGATAATGCCCTCCAGTTCCATCCACTCGAAGCAAATGGCAGTATTTGTCATTTCTAATGGCTGTAATATTCCATTGTATACATAGACCACATCTTCTTTCAGAGAAGGACAAACATTATATGGTCTCATTCATTTGGGGAATATAAAAAATAGTGAGAGGGAATAAAGGGGAAAGGAGAAAAAATGAGTGAGAAATATTAGAAAGGGAGACAGAACATGAGAGACTCAACTCAACTCTGGGAAACAAACAAGGGGTGTAGAAAGGGAGGTGGGCAGGGGGTGGGGTGACTGGGTGATGGGTACTGAGGGGGGCACTTGACTAGATGAGCACTGGGTGTTATTCTACATGTTGCAAATTGAACACCAATAAAAAATAAATTTATAAAAAAATATGTAAAAAAATAATAATAATAAAATAAAATAAAATACAATAACATGGTAGAAAAGCAAAGAACATATAAAATTGTAACGGTGATGCAGGTCATATATATATTTAATATTTGATAAGTATTCAAAATTTATGTTCCAAAATTGATTGCCAATTCATACTGTCATCATCAAAGTTTGAGGTATCCTATATGAGCAAACAATTGCAGTGGATAAAGTGAAACTTAATAACTTCCAATTTTATAATTGAGAAATAATTTCATTGTTCAGTTGTAATCCACTTACTAGTGACACTTCCGAGATCTATAAATTGATTTTTAGATTATATTATATTTCTAAGGCTGCCATTAAAAAGCACCACAAAATAAGTGGCTTAAAACAATAAAAATGCATTTCTGCTGTTCATACGCAACTCCACACTTTGTAGGGAGTGGCCATGATCTGTCTGGAACCTGCAGAGAAGTCCTTCTTGCCTCTCCATAACTGTAAGAAATTTGAGGAAAATTTTTGGGGTTCCCTGTCTGCAGCTGCAGAACCACAATCTCTGTCTCCACCCTCCCAGGGATCCCTCCTTGTCTCCATCTGAGTGTCATGTTACACAGAATCAATTGAATTAGGAGATCACCACACCCCCTTCATCTGTACTAATTACATCTGCAGCATCCCTTTTCCATATAAGGTCATATTCTTAAGTCCTGAGGTCTACATTTCAACATATATTCTTTGGTAGGATACAATTTAAGTGAGGATATTAGGAAAGATGAATCCTTTCCAAAAAGGCTTATAATTATCCCTATGTGGTTTTTAAATTAATTATTTATTTATTTATAAGTTTATATTTATTCATTCAAGGGAGACACACAGAGAGAGGCAGGGGCACAGACTCTGGGAAAAACAGGCTCCATGCAGAGAGCCTGACATGGGACTCCATACCAGGAATCCAGGATCAAGCCCAGGGCCGAACTCATGAGTTCAACTGCTGAGCCAAGCACGCGTCCCCTTTTTTTCTTAAGATTATTATTACTATTTTTAAATACGCAACACAGTTGCATTGCACTGAAATACAACCCAATAAAGTGAACATTAAGAAAATACAAAATGAGGATTTTTCCATTTTTCATTCTTTAGCTGTAAAGGAAGACTCTTAATGTTCCTTTTTTTTTTCCTAGAGGAAATGTATTTAGCCTCAATCTATAGTTCTGATCCTATAGACATTTTGTAATACAAAATACCTGAATTTGTCTTTTAGTGAACTAAGGCCTCCTGAGTTACTCATACATTAATTCAATGTTAGGACTCACACAGGGATGGAAATCAGTCCAGACCCTTCCCAATGCCCATCTCCCCATGGTCAGTCTGCATTTATACTGCTCTGGGCTCAGGTGTTTGGCCATGAGATGTCAGTAATCACATGATATTTGTATCACCCATGTTTCACTGGATGAAACAAAGTGTATGTGTCCCTTCCTCATCTTGGTTTCTCACTGGGCCCAGCACCACTATAGTGTAGCCCCAGGGGTACTCAGTCTCGGCCTCAGGCTGGGGACCAGGAGATTGTCACGTCAGACTTGCTCCCAAGAAAGGAGTCTGAGAAATCAGTATTTGTTGTTTTTATTATAAATAAATGGCCTAGACTTGCCAATCTTTTCCTGGATCCAGTATGGATAGTGTCCTGTGCTGGAGGCATTGTTGAAAGTGACTGTCCCTCCTGGGGACATGGCTATGAAGGCTCCTGAGTCACCATGACCTGAGAATTGGTCCTGAAATGAAAATAGACCCTTTTTAGGAATGGAGAAGAAAGGCAGATGGATCCCTCCTAAGGATCCCTCTCAAATCTCCATGAATTGGGGAAGTGGGTGAGGAGGGGGAGGAGAAGGAGAGGAGTCAAAATCATGGTATGGAATTTCCACAGATTCCCTGGCCTTAAAACTGGCTCTGGTCTCTGGGATGTCTCTTTTCTATTTATGTTTTTCTTTATATCCCAAATATCTAACACAATGTGTAATAGGAGTGCAACTTAGTAATTCAAGACTTAAATAAATGAGCCAGTGCTCATCACAAGTGCACTCCTTCATCCCCACCACCTTTGTAACCCATCCCTCCACCCACCTTCCATTTGGTAAGCATTAGTCAGTTCTCTTGAGTTAAGGGTTTGTTTCTTGTTTTCCTCACTTTTTCCCCTATGATATTTTGTTTCATTTCTTAAATTCTACATGAGTGAAATTATATATTTGTCTTTCTCTCATTGATTTATTTCACTTAGCATTATAGTCTTTAGCTCCACCACGTCTCTTGTAAATGATAATATTTCATTCTTTTTTTATGGCTGAGTAATAGTATATATACATACATACATACATACATACATACATACATACATACATATATACTCCTTTACCATTTATTAGTTGGGCTCACACTATAATTCGGGTATTGTTGGATGCTACTATGAACCTCAGGGTGCATGTATCCTTTAAATTAGTGTTTTTGTATTCTTTGCATAAATTCCTAGGTGGATAATTGCTGAATCAGAGCATTTCTATTTTTAACCTTTGAGTGGCCTCCAAATTGTTTTCCAAAGGAGCTACACAAGGTTGCACACCCATCAACAGTGCAAGAGGGTTCCCTTTCTCTGCATCTTTGCCCACACCTGCTATTTCCTATGTTGTTTCTGTTAGCTGTTATGACTGGAGGGAGGTCATATCTCAGTTTCGTTTTGATTTGTATTTGGGATGTTTCTTTTATCTCTTCCTCACTCTAGGGATGAGGGGATGCTTGGTGGTATATGTGCAAATAGGAGCCCACAATGCCATCGGAATCTGGATCCTCAGCTCAGCTAATAGCTTCCATCCAGGGAGGATTTCCGGGGTGGGTGAGAGCTATGGGTTTGTCCCCTGGGAGGAGACAGCTGCTGTCATCTTTCCCTCTGGCAGTGAGCACCAGTGCAGGGCCCAGGCAGGTGGAACCATTTCAGTGGGTTTCAGGCCTGGCCAGCTCTGAGCAGGTGCACAGCGCCCCTGCTGACAGCCGCAGCAGATCAGTCAAGGTGGTGGGAACTGCACAGAAGGAATGGAGCCCATTTTTGGTTTCAACAAATAAGCCAGAAAACAAACAAATAAGAAGTGTTACCTACTCTTGAGTCCCTCTGGAGATTTTCCTTTTTTTTCGATGACTTCTGTTATCTTTTTCAGATCTAAAATTTCCAATTGGTTTGTTTTGATGATTTCTCTTTAATTTCTGCATTTCTATTTTTTCCATTTGTTTGAAGAGTGTAATTTTACACCACATGGATTCTATGATAGTTGCCTAAGACTACCTGTCCAATAATTACAGCATGTGAGTAACCTCAGTGTTGGTGTCATTCAATTCACCTTTCTCATTCAGGATTTTATTTTAGTGGTTCTTGACATATCATATTTTTTATTGGACCCTGGATATTATGGTTATTATATTGAGATGCTTGGTCCTCAGTTATTTTTCTTCAAACAAATGATCCTCCTGCTGAGGTGCCTCAGCAGGTGAAGGGTGTTTGTGTCAGCTTCCAGGTGACTCAAGTGAAAATGCTTAGCATTCTGCTGCTTACTCTCTGCTGGAGAAGGTGGGGCAGTGATTGCCACTTCCCAGCTCCCATCAGGTGGGGGGTTGTGGGACAAGCTCTTTGCTGGGCCCTGCCAACCTCAGGGTGGGATGCACAGGACTGAATGGAGTTCCTTTCCTTCAGGGAGTGGATCCTCTGCTCCCCACTGCATTCCTTGTCCTCACTGACACCAGGGAGTGGAGGATCAAATGCAGGTCCAGCTCCCTTGCCTCCTGCATCAAAATTCAGTATTTTCATGCTCAGGGAGAGCCCAGTCTCAGTTCCCCAGAGTTCAGACAGTCACCAGCATTGGGTATATGACAACAAACCAGCTTTGCCTTGTGCACTGCATTCATTCTCTCTCCGGATCAATGGGCTTCAGATGAGCTACCAGGACCTGCCAATATCATAGGTGGGAAAAACTGGAGTGCAAACTAGTCATCTAAGCCTGCATTGCCCATAGTTGTTGATGATCCCATGCGATGGAGGCTCAGCTATCTCCTGAGTCACTGACACCAATGGCGGGTGGGTATTGGGGCACTGCCTGCTTCTGCCAGGAGTCTGGACGCCATGTCTCTGCTGAGCAATAATGTGAACCCTGCATGAGGCACAGTTTGGGGATTCATTAGTGTGTGCAAGTGGTGGACAGGTTTACCCAAATATTCCCTCCACTCAGGCCAACTTATCTCAATATCCTCTGACCAGAGGAGTTGGTGCTTTTGAAGTTTTAGTGTTTTCTGGTTTGATTTTCTGGATCTCAGCCTTTGAATGTTTCTTGGTTGGAGGAACCTACAGGATCTTGTCTTACATGTGGGCAACATAATAAGAAAAGGAACCAGGGTACATGCTGTTGTGTTTTCCTCAATTTGTTTGAAGTCTTCATTTTCTTTCTACCTTCAGAGACTTCCTGTATTTGTTTGTTGTAGTGTGTCAGAACATTTCAGCTGTAAGAGAGAGCATGTATGAATAGGAGCACTTCCTACTATCCAGAACTAGGGATCCTCTGGTGTCTGATGTCTGCTTTCTTCCAGTGCTAGGATGCTGGGTATCCTCCTGAGCTGCTGTGATGGAGGTGATTTATCTTGACTCATAAAACAGGAACATGATTATTTTTTATATACTATTTACAGCATAATAAAAGTAAATACATTCCATAACCAAGAACTCAATGTGAAAAGTTTTATAGGCTGTGTGGAAACCAGTAGAGCACAGACGTCTGGCTTTCTGATCTTAAATGTGAGGAGTGGAGGGAAGAAATTTTTTTCCTTTTTTCCTTATGTATTGTATGTAGAAATTTTTTTCTGTAATAATTTTATATTTCCAGAAATAATGCAAATACGGGATAGAGATCACTACGTTTCACCAAGCTTTTCTGAATGGTAACATTTTGTATTGTTATGAATTGTTTGTAAAATCATTCTTACTGGTGTTCTGATCATTTTGCAAAATTACAGACTTTATCTACATTTCAAAGTTTATTATTTGTTTATTATTTATTTATTTATTTATTATTTATTTATTTATTTTAACACTGTTTTTCCTGCAATCAATCCAACTAACAACATTGCATCTATTCATCAGGAGATACTAAAATCCTCCAATATATGAGTTTCCAGTCTTTCCCTGTTCTTGATTTTGGAATTTGGAGCACCTGGTGTGGTATTTTGTAAATATCCCTGAGTATGGGTTTATATGATGTTTTCTTTTTTTAAGGTTTTATTTCTTTATTCATGAGAGAGCAGAGAGAGAGGGGCGCAGAGACACAGGCAAAGGGAGAAGCAGGCTCCATGCAGGCAGCCTGTCGTGGGACTGGATCCTGGGTCTCCAGGATCACACCCTGAGCTGAAGGCGCGCTAAACCGCTGAGCCCCCCAGGCTGCCCTATCTGAGGTTTTCTCATGATTACGCTAATATTATCAATTTGTGCCAAGAAAAGCACAGAGGTGCATTGATGTTCTTTGTGCATCATTGGGAAGATGTGTCATATTAACATGACATATCACTGAGCATATGGGTGGGGAACCGTGCCTCTTGGTGCTATTTTAAATTATTTTCTCTGTACATAATCTATCTGATGCCAGTCTACTGGATTTTGGCCATTCTGATTGGTGTGCAATGGTAACTCATTCATGATTGCATTTGCTTTTCCCTAATGATATATAAATGGAACACAATGTCACACATTTAAATTCCATCTGCCTATCTCCTTTTGTGAAATATCTAGTAATGTCTTTAACTTACTCTTTATTGAGATTTTTTTTGTGCTTTGAGAAGTTCATTGTGTCACTTCTAACCTTCCTTCCTTTTTTCTTTCTTTTTCTGTCTCTCTTTCCTTTCTTTCTTTCCTTCTTATATATATCTGTATTTGTGTATTTATGACTGCTCAACTCTCCAGAAGATTGGCAATTTATCTGAAATATATTGTTTCTGGTTTATTGATTTTCTCTGTTAGGTTTTTTTTTAATTAATTAATTATTTATGATAGTCACAGAGAGAGAGAGAGAGAGAGAGAGAGGCAGAGACACAGGCAGAGGGAGAAGCAGGCTCCATGCACCGGGAGCCCGATATGGGATTCAATCCTGGGTCTCCAGGATCGTGCTCTGGGCCAAGGCAGGCGCCAAACCACTGCGCCACCCAGGGATCCCTCTGTTAGGCTTTATTTTTGTCATTATTCAGAGAAAATGGGACACATCTTCTCTTAGAGGTATTTAACATCATTTAACATCGCATTTTCCAGTCAGGCAGGTATACTAGAAGTGGGTTCCATACCAGTCATGGCACCAGCTGCTCTCCATCAGCTCCCTGTTCCTGAAACCCCAAGTCTCTGTGTTCTGCTGCTATAATCTTTGCCTATGAGTTTGGCGAAATACACCAGTGTTTCTAATGACTTGTTGAAGAAGAAATAAACTGCTCTGAAGTGATACCAGCATTGGTAGTAAAAGTCCTTATGACGATCTCATCTGGAGGCGTAGAGAACACACAGCCTGAATCCATACATGCTACAAACCAGCTTCCAAACAAAAGCCATTTTGTTCAGTCCCAATGGATTGAGGACAGAACTAAGGAGGTTTGGCCTCAATTCCACACATCTACTTGTCACCTCTATAGGGGTTCGGCATAACCTGGCACTGAGTTGTCTCTGCCAGCGCCGGGGTGATTACCAATCTAGAGCCATCTTAATCCAGTGTTAAGTTAGAGGTCCCCAGAATATCCCATAACTCCACAGGTCATTACAGTTCTGCATAGGTTTCCCTTATTATCTTGGGTATTACTGTGTTATTTATTGCTGGTGTTGTTGTTTGAGTCGCCCTGTATCTGATTGACATTTTTGCTTACAAATATTGATTCACATTTTTTTTGAGAATCAAATAGGCATTAGATAATAAAGAGGCTAATAAAATGTATTTCCTTTGGAGTGCGAGGTGGCTCAGTTGGTTAAGTGTCCCACTTATGGTACTGACTCTCATCATGATCCAGGAACCTGAAATCTAGCCCTGTTCTCAGCTACCTGTTCAGCCTGATAACCTGTTCAGCTATCTG
>NW_023331119.1:0-50528 GCF_011100685.1 Canis lupus familiaris | reverse complement strand
ACCGGTCAGGAAGGCCCTTGAAAGAACCAGAGTCAACAGTTCGAGGTCAGGCGCAGGTGGCAACCAGGGTCAGCAGGTCCAAGCAGGCCAAAGTGGGGTTCACAGTCACTAGGGCACGGTGAGACCCAGAGGGGACCAGAGTCACCTGGTCCAGGTGAGGTCCAGTTGTGGAACACAGTCACCGGGTCCCAATTTTGCACAGTTGAGGACCATGTCAACAGGGCCAGGTGAGCCAGATGGGGACCGGAGTCCCCAAATCCAGGTGAAGCCCAGGGGACCACAGTCACCAGATCCAGGGTAGTCTCAGGTGCAGACCAGAATCACCAGGTCCAGGTGAGGTGCAGGTGGCAACCACACTCAAGTCCCGGTGAGGCCCCGTGGGGACCAGAGCACGAGGTACATGAGAAGCTAGAAACACTGCAGCCACCAGGTCCACATGATGTCCATGTGGGAACGAGAATCACCAGTTACAGTGAGGACCAGGTGGGGATCCGACTCACCATGTCCAGGTGAGACCCAGGTGGGAACCAGTGTCACCATGTCCAGGTGTCCCAGGTGAAGACCAGAGTTATAGGTCCGGGGTCACTGTTAGTGAACAGTGTAACCATATCCTGATGCCTACCCAGGTGGGTACCAGAGACACCAGGTCCTGGTGAGGCCCAGGTGTAACCGGAGACATGAGGTCCAGGTGAGGTCTCGATGGGAACCACAGTCACCAGGTCAGGTGAGCCCATGCTTAGGATCAGAGTCACCAGTACAGGTGAGGCCCAGGTGGAGCCAGAGTCACCTGTACAGAAGAGGCCAAAGTCAGGACCAGAGTTACCAGGATCAGGTCAGTCCCAGTGGGTAATACAGTAACCATGTCCCAATGATGCCCAGGTAGAATCAGAGTCACCAGGTCCAGTGAGGCGCAGGTGGGGAGAATATTCACTAGGTCCAGGTGAGGCCCAGATGAGGACCAGAGTCACCAGGTCTAGTTGACGCCTAGAGGGGTAGGGTACCAGATTCACCTGGTCTAGGGGACATCCAGATGGGGACCAGAGTCACAATGTGGGTGAGGCCCAGAGGGCATCCAGAATCATCATGTCCAGGTGAGGTTCAGGTGTGGAACAGAGTATCCAGGTCATAATGGTCCACATGTGAGGACCAGAGTCACCAGATCTGGGTGAGGCCCAGTTAGGAGCAGAGTCACAAGTTCCAGTTGAGGCCAAGAAGGAGTCCACAGCAATCAGGTCCAGGTGGGGATCAAAGTCACCAGGAATAGGTAAGGCCCGAGGGGATCAGATTCACCAGGTCCAGGTGATTCCCAGGTGGTGACAAGGGTTACCAGTTCCGGGTGAGGACCAGGTAAGGACCAGATTCACCAGGTCCAAGTGAGGCCCACGTGAGACCTGTGTCACCAGGTATGGGTGAGGCCCAGGTGGCAAGCCCACTCACCAGGTCTAGGTGAGGCCAACCTGCAGGCCATGCAGAGGAACCGTGTCCCGATGATGCCCAGGTAGGGACCAGAGGTACGAGTCCAGGTGACGCCAACCTGCAGGCCATGCAGAGGAACCGTGTCCCGATATGCCCAGATAGGGACCAGAGTTACCAGGTCAAGAGGAGGCCAACCTGCAGACCATTATGGGAACCATTCCCGATGTTGCCCACGTAGGGACCAGAGTCACCAGGTCCAAATGAGGCCCAGATGGAGCATATTCACTAGGTCCAGGTGAGGCCCAGTTGAGGACAAGAGTCACCAGAACTGGTTGAGGCCTAGAGGGGTTCCAGTATCACCTGGTCCAGGTGACATCCAGATGGGGACCAGATCACCAGGTCAGGGTGAGGCCCAGAGAGGTCCCAGAGACATCATGTCCAGGTGAGGCTCAGGTGTGGAACAGAACCAGGTACCAATGATGCCCAGGTGAGGACGAGAGTCACCAGGTCTGGGTGACGCACAGATAGGATCAGAGTCACCAGTTCAAGGTGAGGGCAAGAAAGAGTCCAGAGCAAACACGTCCAGGTGGGGAACATAGTCACCAGGACTGGGTTTAGTCCCAGATGGGGACCAGATTCACCAGGTCTAGGTGAGGCCCAGGTTGTGACAAGATTCCCAGGGTCTGGGAGAAGACCAGGTAAGGGCCCGAATTCACCAGGTCCAAGAGGCCCACGTGGGGACCTGAGCACAGATTATGGGTGAGGCCCAGGTGGCATCCCACTAACCAAGTCAGGTGAGGCCAACCTGCAGGCCAGAGTCACCAGATCCAGGTGAGGCCCTAGTGAGGCCAGAGTTTCCAGGTAAAAAGTAGTCTACAATACACCACAGTCACCAGGTCCAGGTGTGATTCATGTGGGGAACGAGAGTCACAAGGTCAAGGTGAGACCAGGTGTGGATGACAGTCTCTAGGTCCAGATTGAGGCCTAGGTTGGGGGACCAGAGTCATCGGGACGAGTTGAGGCCAAAGTATGGGGCAATTTATCATGTCCAAGTGAGGCCCAGGTGGGGAACAGAGTAAAAATGTCCCATAGATGCCAGGTGGGAAAAGAGTCACAAGGTCCAGACGAGCCTAGTGAGGAGTAGATTCACCAGGTCCTGTTGAGGCCCAGTTGAGTATCAGTGTCCCCAGCTCTGGGTGAGTCCCAGAGGGGGACCAGAGTCACCCGGTTCTGGTGTGAGTCCAGGTGCGGACCAGAGTCACCACGTCACGATGAGGCCAGAGGTGGAACGAGAATCACTAGGTCCAGGTGAGGCCCCGTAGTGGAACTGAGAAAACAGGTCCCATGATGCACATATGAGGACCTGAGTCACCAGGCCCAGGGTGAGGTCCCTGTGGTAACCAGTCAACCTCGTCCAGGTGAGGCCAGGTGGGACCACAGTCACCAGTTCCAGGTGAGGCCCAGGTATATAAGGATTATCCAGGTCCCAATGATACCCAGGTAAGGTCCAGAGTCAACAGGGTCCAGGAGAGGCCCAAATATGGATCAGAGTCATTGTGTTCCAGGGGAGGCCAGATGGAGACCACAGGAAACCAGGTCCAAAAGAGTCCTATATGGGAACCAGAGCCACCAGATCCAGGTGAGGTCCAGGTGAGACCACAGTCACAAAGTCCAGGTGAGGCGCAGGTGGCAACAGGATTCACCAAGTCCAGGTGAGTCCCAGGTGGCGACCAATCACCAGATCAGGTGCGGATCAGCTAAGGACCAGATTCACCAGGCCCATGTGAATCTCAAAGGGGTGACCAGAGAAACCAGGTAACGGTGAGGCCCAGAGGGAGAATCAGATTAACCAGTTTAGATAGCGGCCGAGAATGGGACCAGAGGTCCCTGGTCAAAGTGAGGCCCAGGTGTGGAACAGAGTATCCAGTTCCCAAAGATGCCTGGGTGAGGACCAGAGTCTCTAGGGCCATGCAGGCTCAGATGGGGAACAGAATCACTAGGTCCTAGTGAGGCATAGAATAAGACCAGAGTCAGCAGTATCAGGTGAGCCACTTGTGGGAACCAGAGCCACTCTACCCAGCTGAGTCCCAGGTCCATGTGAGGCCCACGTGAGGACCAGATTCATCAGGTCGAATTGAGGCATAGCTGGGGACAAGAGTCACCAGGTCGGTGTGCGGTGTAGGTGGGGCAAGATTCAGCAGTTCTGAGTTAAGTCAAAGAGGGAACGAGAGACACCAGGTCCAGGGGAGGCCAAACTGAGGAGCAGAGTCACCAAATCCAGGGAAGAACCATGTTGGAAAGAGAGTCACCAGGTCCAGGAGAGGTCCAAGTAGGGACCAGAGTCACCAGATCCAGGTGAAGTCCAGGTAGGGACCAGAGTCACCAGATCCAGATGAGGCCCAGGTGAGGACAGAGTTACCATGTACACGTGAGGCCCCGGTGGGGAACAGAGGCAACAGGTCCATGTGAGTCCCGCCTGGGGACCATGGTCAACAGGTCTACTTGGGACACAGGTGTGGAACACAGTAAGCAGGTCCAGGTGAGTCCCCGGTGGTGAAAAGTCACCCAGTCCAGGTGAGGCCCAGGTGGGGACCAGGAACACCAGGTACAGGGGAGGCCCTTGAAAGAATCAGAGTCAACAGCTCGAGGTCAGGCGCAGGTGGCAACCAGGGTCAGCAGGTCCAAGTCAGGCCAAAGTGGGCTTCACAGAAACTAGGGCACGGTGAGACCCAGAGGGGGACCAGAGTCACCTGGTCCAGGTGAGGTCCAGTTGTGGAACACAGTCACTGGGTCCCTATTTTTCCCCGTTGGGGACCATGGTCTACAAGGCCAGGTGAGGCCCAGGTGGGGACCGGAGTCCCCAAATCCATGTGAAGCCCAAGTGGGGACCACAGTCACCAGATCAGGGTAGTCTCGGGTGCAGACCAGAATCACCAGGTCTAGGTGAGGTGCAGGTGGCAACCACACTCAACAGGTCCCGGTGAGTCCCTGGTGGGGACCAGAGTCACGAGGTACATGAGAAGCTAGAAACACTGCAGCCACTAGGTCCACATGATGTCCATGCTGGAATGAGAATCACCAGTTACAGGTGAGGACCAGGTGGGGATCCGACTCACCATGTCCAGGTGATACCAAGGTTGGAACAAGTGTCACCATGTCCACGTGTGGCCCAGGTGAAGACCAGAGTTAATAGGTCTGGCTGGGTCGCTATTAGTGAACAGTGCAACCATATCCTGATGCTACTCAGGTGGGTACCAGAGACACCGGGTCCTGGTGTGGCCCAGGTGGGACCAGAGACACGAGGTCCAGGTGAGGTCCCGATGGGAACCACAGTCTCCAGGTCAGGTGAGGCCATGCTTAGGATCAGAGTCACCAGTTACAGGTGAGGCCCAGGTGGAGCCAGAGTCACCTGGTACAGAAGAGGCCAAAGTCAGGACCAGAGTTACCAGGATCAGGTCAGTCCCACTGGGGAATAGAGTCACCATGTCTCGATGATGCCCAGGTAGATTCAGAGTCAACACGTCCAGATGAGGCGCAGGTGGGGATCATGCTCACTAGGTCCCGGTGAGTCCAAGTGAGGACCAGATTTACCAGGTCAAGTTGAGGCCTAGAGGGGTACCAGATTCACCTGGTCTAGGTGACATCCAGATGGGGACCAGAGTCATCATGTCAGGCTGAGTCCCAGAGGGGATCTAGAGTCATCATGTCCAGGTGAGGCTCAGGTGTGGAACAGAGTATCCAGGTCATAATGGTCCACAGGAAGGAACAGAGTCACCAGATCAGGGTGAGGCCCAGTTAGGATCAGAGTCACCAATTCCAGGTGAGGCCAAGAAGGATTCCACAGCAATCAGGTCCAGGTGGGGAGCAAAGTCACC
Organism: Canis lupus familiaris; assembly: GCF_011100685.1. Taxonomy (NCBI): domain Eukaryota; kingdom Metazoa; phylum Chordata; class Mammalia; order Carnivora; family Canidae; genus Canis; species Canis lupus. The sequence goes on along the minus strand of NW_023331119.1, from coordinate 45,237 downwards.
AGGACTGGATGAGGCCCGGATGGGGACCAGATTCTCCAGGTCCAGGTGATTCCCAGTTGGTTACCAGAGTTACGAGTTCCGGGTGAGGACCACGTAAGGACCAGATTCACCAAGTCCAAGTGAGGCCCACGTGGGGACCTGTGTCACCAGGCATGTGTGAGACCCAGGTGACAACCCCACTCACCAGGTCCAGGTGAGGCCAACCTGCAGGCCAATGCAGAGGAACCATCTCCCGATGATGCCCAGGTAGGGACTAGAGTTACCAGGTCCAGGTGAGGCCAAACTGCAGGCCATGCAGTGGAACCATGTCCCGATAATGCCCATGTAGGGACCAGAATCACCAGGTCCAATGAGGCCCAGATGGAGCATATTCACTAGGTCCAGGTGAGGTCCAGTGGAGGACCAGAGTCACCAGACTTTGTTGAGGTCTAGAGGGGTACGAGAATCACCTGGTCCAGGTGATTTCCAGATGGGGACCTGAGTCACCAGGTCAGGATGCGGCCCAGAGTGGTTCCAGAGTCATCATGTCCAGGTGAGGCTCAGGTGTGGAACAGAGTCACCAGGTACCAAAAATGCCCAGGAGAGGACCAGCGTCACCAGGTCTTGGTGACGGGCAGATAGGATCAGAGTCACCAGTTCCAGGTGAGGAGAAGAAAGAGTCCACAGCAATCAGATACAGATGGGTACAAAGTCAACAGGCCTGGGTGAGGCCCAGATGGGGATCAGATTCACCATGTCTAGGTAGGCTCAGGTGGTTACCAGAGACACCGGGGCTGGGAGACGACCAGGTATGGACCAGATACCAGGTCCAAGAGGCCCACGAGGGGACCTGACTCACCAGGTATGGGTGAGGCCCAGGTGGCAACCCCACTCACCATGTCCACGTGAGGCCAACCTGCATGCCAAAGTCACCAGATCCACGTGAGGCCCTAGTCGGCACCGGAGAAGGCAGGTAAAAGTGAGTCTACAAGAACACCACAGTCACCAGGTCCAGGTGTGGTTCATGTGGGAACGAGAGTCACCAGTTCCAGGTGAGACCCAGGTGGGGACGACAGTCACCAGGTCCAGATTGAGGCCTAGGTTGGGGGACGAGAGTCATCAAGACCAGTTGAGGCCAAAGTGTGCAGCAAAGTTATCATGTCCAGGTGAGGCCCAGATGGGGAACAGAGTAACCATATCCCAATAATGCCAGGTGGGAAAATAGTCACAAGGTCCAGACGAAGCCTAAGTTTGGAGTAGATTCACCAGGTCCTGTTGAGGCCCAGCTGAGGACCAGTGTCCCCAGCTCCGGGTGTGTCACCCGGTTCTGGTGATATCCAGGTGGGGACCAGTGTCACAAGTCAGGGTGAGGCCCAGTGGGGGACGAGAATCACTAGGTCCAGGTGAGACCCCAATGTGGAACTGTGAAACCAGGTCCCAATATTCCCATATGAGGACCTGAGTCACCAGGTCGAGGTGATGTCCCTGTGGGAACCAGTCACCCCGTCCAGGTGAGGCCCGGGTGGGACCACAGTCACCAGGTCCTGGTGAGGCCCAGGTACATAAGAGAGTATCCAGGTCCCAATGATGCCCAGGTAAGGACTAGAGTCAACAGGTCCAGGAGAGGCCCAAATATGGATCAGAGTCATTGTGTTCCAGGTGAGGCCAGATGGAGACCACAGGAACCAGGTCCAGGAGAGCCCCATATGGGAACCAGAGCCACCAGATCCAGGTGAGTTCCAGGAGGGACCACAGTCACAAGGTCCAGGTGAGGCGCAGGAGGCAACAGGATTCACCAAGTCCAGGTGAGGCCCACGTGGTGATCTGTCACCAGATCCAGGTGTGGACCAGATAAGACCCAGATTCACCAGGCCCAAGTGAAACCCAAGGGGTGACCAGATTTTCCAGGTAAGGGTGAGGCCCCGAGTGGGAACCAGAGTAACCAGTTTAGTTTGAGACCCAGATTGGGACCAGAGGTCCCTGGACAAAGTGATGCCTAGGTGTGGAATAGAGTATCCAGGTCCCAATGATGCCTGGGTGAGGACCAGAGTCACTAGGGCCATGAAAGCCCAGATGGGGAACAGAATCACTAGGTCCTGGTGAGGCATAGAATAAGAACACAGTCACCAGTATCAGGTGAGCCCTTGTGGGAACCAGAGCCACTCTATCCCGCTGAGTCCCAGGTCCATGTGAGGCCCACGTGAGGACCAGATTCATCAGGTCGAATTGAAGCATCGCTGGGGACAAGAGTCATCAGGTCTAGGTGCGGCCTAGGTGGGGCAAGATTCAGCAGTTCTGAGTTAGGTCAAAGTGGGGACGATAGACACCAGTCCAGGTGAGGACAAACTGAGACCAGAGTCACCAGATACAGGTGAGTTCCAGATGGGGACCAGGGTCCCCAGGTTAGGGTGAGGCCCAGAGAGGTTCCAGAGTCATCATGTCCAGGTGAGGACCAGAATCACCAGGTCTGGGTGATGCGCAGATAGGATCAGAGTCACCAGTTCCAGGTGAGGCCAAGAAAGTGTCCACAGCAATCAGGTCCAGGTGGGGAACAATGTCACCAGGACTGGATGACGCCCAGATGGGTACCAGAAACACCAGGCCCAGGTGATTCCCAGGTGGTGACCAGAGTTACGAGTTCCGGGTGAGAACAAGGTAAGGACCAGATTCACCCGTTCCAAGTGAGGCCCACGTGGGGACCTGTGTCACCAGGCATGGGTGAGGCACAGGTGACAACCCCACTCACCAGGTCCAGGTGATGCCAACCTGCAGGCCATGCAGAGGAACCATGTCCTGATGATGCACAGGTAGGGACTAGAATTACCAGGTGCAGGTGATGCCAACCTGCAGGGCATGTGTGGAATCATGTCCCGATAATGCCCAGGTAGGGACCAGAGTTACAATGTCCAGGTGAGGCCAACCTGCAGGCCATGCTGTGGAACCATATACCTATGATGCCCAGGTAGGGACCAGAGTCACCAGGTCCAAATGAGGCCAAGATGGATCATATTCACTAGGTCCAGATGAGGCCCAGTTGAGGACCCGAGTCACCATATCTGGTTGAGGCCTAGAGGGGTACCAGAATCCCCTGGTCCAGGTGACATCCAGATGGGGACCAGAGTTACCAGGTCACGGTGAGGCCCAGAGAGGTTCCAGAGTCATCATGTCCAGGTGAGGCTCAGGTGTAGAACAGAGTCACCAGGTACCAATGATGCCCAGGTGAGGACCAGAGTCACCAATTCTGGGTGACGAGCAGATAGGATCAGAGTCACCAGTTCCAGGTGAGGCCAAGAAAGAATCCACAGCAATCAGGTACCGGTGGGGAACAAAGCCACCAGGACTGGGTGAGGCCCAGATGGGGAAAAGATTCAACAGGTCCAAGTGATTCCCAGGTGGTGACCAGAGTCCCCGGGTCTTGGAGAGAACCAGGTAAGGACCAGATTCACCAGGTCCAAGAGGCCCACGTGGGGACAGAGTCAACAGGTATGGGTGAGGCCCATGTGGCAACCCCACTCACCAGGTCCAGGTGAGGCCAACCTGCAGGCCATGCAGTGGAACCATGTCCCGATGATGCCCATGTAGGGACCAGAGTCACCAGGTCCAAATGAGGCTCAGATGGAGCATATTCACTACGTCCAGGTGAGGCCCAGTTGAGGACCAGTGTCACCAGACGTGGTTGAGTCCTAGAGGGGTACCAGAATCACCTGGTCCAGGTGCCATCCAGATGGGTCCAGAGTCACCAGGTCAGGGTGATGCCCAGAGAGGTTCCAGAGTCATCATGTCCAGGTGAGGCTCAGGTGTGGAACAGAGTATCCAGGTCATAATGGTCCACAGGTGAGGACCATGGTCACCAGATCTGGGTGAGGCCCAGTAGGATCAGAGTCATCAGTTCAGTTGAGGCCAAGAGGAGTCCACAGCAATCAGGTCCAGGTGGGGAAGAAAGTCAACAGGACTGGGTGAGGCCCAGAGGGGAACCAGATTCAACAGGTCCAGGTGATTCCCAGGTGGTGACCAGGGTTACCACATGCGGGTGAGGAACAAGTAAGGACCAGATTCACCAGGTCCAAGTGAGGCCCACGTGGGGACCTGTGTCACCAGGAATGGGTGAGCCCCAGGTGGCAACCCCACTCACTAGGTCCACGTGAGGCCAACCTGGATGCCATGCAGACGAACCGTGTCCCGGTGATGCCCAGGTAGGGACCAGAGTTACCAGGTCCAGCTGAGGCCAACCTGCAGGCCATGCAGTGGATCCATGTCCCGATGATGCCAAGGTAGGGACCAGAGTCACCAGGTCCAACTGTGGCCCAGATGGAGCATATTCACTAGGTCCAAGTGCGGCCCAGTGGAGGACCAGTGTCCCCATACCTGGTTGAGGCCTAGAGGGGTCCCAGTCACCTGGTCCAGGTGAAATCCAGATGGAGACCAGAGTCACCAGATCAGGGTTAGGCCCAGAGTGGTTCCAGAGTCATCATGTCCAGGTGAGACTCAGGTCTCGAACAGAGTCACCAGGTACCAATGATGCCCAGGTGAGGACCAGAGTGACCAGGTCTGGGTGACGAGCAGATAGGATCAGAGTCACCAGGTCCAGGTGAGGCCAAGAAAGAGTCCACAGCAATCAGGTCCAGGTGGGGAACAAAGTCAACAGGACTGGGTGAGGACCAGATGGGGACCAGATTCATTCATTAGGTCCAGGTGAGGCCCAGGTGGTGACCAGAGTCCCAGGGTCTGGGAGAGGACCAGGTACGGACCAGATTCACCAGTTCCAAGAGGCCCACGTGGGGACCTGAGTCACCAGGTATGGGTGATGCCCAGGTGGCAACCCCACTCACCAGGTCCAGGTGAGGCCAACCTGCAGGCCAGAGTCACCAGATCCAGGTGATGCCCTAGTGGGGACAGGAGTCACCAGGTAAATGTGAGTCTACAAGAACACCATAGACACCAGGTCCAGGTGTGGTTCATGTGGGAACGAGAGTCACCAGGTCCAGGTGAGACCCAGGTGGGGACCACAGTCACCAGGTCCAGATTGAGGACAAGGTGGGGCGACCAGTGTCATCAGAACCAGTTGAGGCCAAAGTGTGGAGCAAAGTTATCATGTCCAGGTGAGGCCCAGTTGTGGAACAGAGTAACAATGTCCCATTGTTGCCAGGTGCGAAAAGAGTCACAAGGTCCAGACGAGACCTAAGTGAGGAGTAGATTCACTAGGTCCTGTTGAGGCCCAGTTGAAGACTAGTGTCCCCAGCTCAGGGGGAGTCCCAGAGGGGACCAGAGGAACCCGGTTCTGGTGATATCCCGGTGGGGACCAGAGTCACCACGTCAGAGTGAGGCCCAGAGGGGGACGAGTATCACTAGGTCCAGATGAAGCCCCGATGTGTAACTAAGAAACCAGGTCCCATGATGCCCATATGAGGACCTGAGTCACCAGGTGCAGTTGAGGTCCCTGAGGGAACCAGTCACCTCCTCCAGGTGAGGCCCATGTGGGACCACAGTAACCAGTTCCAGATAAGGCCCAGGTATATAAGAGAGTATCCAGGTCCCAATGATGCCTAGGTAAGGACCTGAGTCAACAGGTCCAGGAGAGGCCCAAATATGGATCAGAGACTTTGTGTTCCAGGTGAGGCCAGATGGAGACCACAGGAACCAGGTCTTGGAGAGCCCCATATGGGAACCAGAAACAGCAGATCCAGGTGAGGTCCAGGTGGGACCACAGTCAGAAGGTCCAGGTGAGGCGCAGATGGCAACAGGATTCACCAAGTCCAGGTGAGGCCCAGGTGGCGTTCAGTCACCAGATGCAGGTGAGGACCAGCCAAGGACCAGATTCACCAGGCCCAGGTGAAGCCCAAGGGGTGACCAGCGTCACCTGGTAAGGGTGAGGCCCAGAGGGGTAACCAGAGTAACCAGTTTAGTTTGAGGCCCAAAATGGGACCAGAGGTCCCTGGTCAAAGTGAAGCCCAGGTGTGGAATAGAGTATCCAGGTCCCAATGATGCCTGGGTGAGGACCAGAGTCACTAGGGCCATGCAGGCCCAGATGGGGAACAGAATCTCTAGGTCCTTGTGAGGCATAGAATAAGAACACAGTCACCAGTATCAGGTGAGCCCCTTGTGGGAACCAGAGCCACTCTATCCAGCTGAGTCCCAGGTCCATGTGAGGCCCACGTGAGGATCAGATCCATCAGGTTGAATTGAGGCATAGCTGGGGACAAGAGTCACCAGGTCTGGGTGCGGCCTAGGTGGGACAAGATTCAGCAGTACTGAGTTAGGACCAAGTGGGGACGAGAGATACCAGGTCCATGTGAGGCCAAACTGAGGACCAGAGTCACCAGATCCAGGTGAGGTCCATGTTGGAAAGAGAGTCACCAGGTCCAGGAGAGGTCGAGGTGGGTACCAGAGTCACCAGATCCAGGTGAAGTCCAGGTGAGGACCAGAGTCATCAGATCCAAGTGTAGCCCAGGTGGGGACCAGAGTCACTAGGTCCAGATGAGGCCCAGGTGAGGACCAGTGTTACCAGGTACACATGAGGCCCCGGTGGGGATCAGAGGCAACAGGTCCATGTGAGGCCGGCTTGGGGACCATGGTCAACAGGTCTACTTGAGGCCCATGTGTGGAACACAGGAAACAGGTCCAGGTGAGTCCCCGGTGGTGACAAGAGTCACCACGTCCAGGTGAGACCCAGGTGGGGACCAGGATCAGCAGGTACAGGGGAGGCCCTTGAAAGAAACAGAGTCAACAGTTCGAGGTCAGGCTCAGTTGGCAACCAAGGTCAGCAGGTCCAAGTCAGGCCAAAGTGGGGTTCAGAGTCATTAGGGCACGGTGAGACCCGGAGGGGGACCAGAGTCACCCGATTCTGGTGATATCCAGGTGGGTACAGAGTCACCACGTCAGGGTGAGGCCCAGAGGGGGAGAAGAATCACTAGCTCCAGGTGATGCCCCGATATGGAACTGAGAAACCAGGTCCCATGATGCCCATATGAGGACCTGAGTCACCAGGTCCAGGTGAGGTCCCTGTGGGAACCAGTCTCCTCGTCCAGGTGAGGTCCAGGTGGGACCACAGTCGCAAGGTCCAGGTGAGGCGCAGGTGGCAACAGGATTCACCAAGTCCAGGTGAGGCCAAGGTGGCGACCAGTCACCAGATCCAGGTGCGGAACAGCTAAGGACCAGATTCTCCAGGCCCAAGTGAAGCCCAACGGGTGACCAGAGTCACCAGGTCAGGGTGAGGGGCAGAGGGGGAACCAGAGTAACCAGTTTAGTTTGAGGCCCAGAATGGGACCAGAGGTCCCTGGTCAAATTGAGGCCCAAGTGTGGAATAGAGTATCCAGGTCCCAGTGACGCCTGGGTGAGGACCAGAGTCACTAGGGCCATGCAGGCCCAGATGGGGAACAGAATCACTAGGTCCTGGTGAGGCATAGAATAAGACCACATTCAGCAGTATCAGGTGAGCCCCTTGTGGGAACCAGAGCGACTCTATCCAGCTGAGTCCCAGGACCATGTGAGGCCCACGTGAGGACCAGATTCATCAGGTCGTATAAAGGCATAGCTGGGGACAAGAGTCACCAGGTCTGGGTGCGGCCTAGGTGGGGCAAGATTCAGCAGTTCTGAGTTAGGTCAAAGTGGGGACGAGAGACACCAGGTCCAGGTGAGGCCAAACTGAGGACCAGAGTCACCAGATCCAGGTGAGGTCCATGTTGGAAAGAGAGTCACCAGGTCCAGGAGAGGTCCAGGTGGAGTCCAGAGTCACCAGATCCAGGTGAAGTCCAGGTGGGGACCAGAGTCACCAGATCCATGTGAAGCCCAGATGGGGACCAGAGTCACTAGGTCCAGATGAGGCCCAGGTGAGGACCAGAGTTACCAGGTACACGTGAGGCCCCGGTTGGGATCAGAGGCAACAGGTTGATGTGAGGCCGGCTGGGGGACCATGGTCAACAGGTCTATTGAGGCCCAGGTGTGGAACACAGTAAGCAGGTCCAGGTGAGTCCCCGGTGGTGACAAGAGTCACCACTTCCAGGTGAGGTCCAGGTGGGGACCAGGATCACCAGGTACAGGGGAGACCCTTGAAAGAACCAGAGTCAACAGTTCGAGTTCAGGCGCAGGTGGCAACCAGGGTCAGCAGGTCCAAGTCAAGCCAAAGGGGACTTCACAGTCACTAGGGCACGGTGAGACCCAGAGGGGGAGCATAGTCACCTGGTCCAGGTGAGGTTCAGTTGTGGAACACAGTCACCAGGTCCCAATTTTGCCCAGTTGAGGACCACGGTCAACAGGGCCAGGTGAGGCCCAGAAGGGGACCGGAGTCCCCAAATCCAGGTGAAGCCCAGGTGGGGACCACAGTCACCAGATGCAGGGTAGTCTCAGGTGCAGACCAGAATCACCAGGTCCAGGTGTGGTGCAGGTGGCAATCAAACTCACCAGGTCCCGGTAAGGCACTGATAGGATACATGAGAAGTCACGAGGTACATGAGAAGCTAGAAACACATGGGATCCCTGGGTGGCGCAGCGGTTTGGCGCCTGCCTTTGGACCAGGGCGCAATCCTGGAGACCCGGGATCGAATCCCACGTCGGGCTCCCGGTGCATGGAGCCTGCTTCTCCCTCTGCCTGTGTCTCTGCCTGTCTCTCTCTCTGTGACTATCATAAATAAATAAAAATTAAAAAAAGATGCTAGAAACACTGCGGCCAACAGGTCCACATGATCTCCATGTGGGAATGAGAATCACCAGTTACAGGTGAGGACCAGGTGGGGATCCGACTCACCATGTCCAGGTGAGACCCACGTGGGAAACAGTGTCACCATGTCCAGGTGTGGCCTAGGTGAAGACCAGAGTTAATAGGTCCGGCTGGGTCACTGTTAGTGAACAGTATAACCATATCCTGATGCTACCCAGGTGGGTAGCAGAGACACCAGGTCCTGGTGAGGCCCAAGTTGGACCAGAGACATGAGGTCCAGGTGAGGTCCCGATGGGAACCACAGTCACCCGGTCAGGTGAGGCCATGCTTAGGATCAGAGTCACCAGTTCCAAGTGAGGCCCAGGTGGAGCCAGAGTCACCTGGTACAGAAGAGGCCAAAGTCAGGACCAGAGTTACCAGGATCAGGTCACTCCAAGTGGGAATAGAGTAATCATGTCCCGGTGATGCCCAGGTATAACCAGAGTCACCAGGCCCAGCTGTGGCGCAGGTGGGGAGCATGTTCACTAGGTCCTGTTGAGGCCCAGTTGAGGACCAGAGTCACCAGGTCTAGGTGAGGCCTAGAGGGGTACCAGATTCATCTGGTCTAGTGACATCCAGATGGGGACCAGAGTCCCCATGTCAGGCTGAGGCCCAGACTGGATCCAGAGTAAACATATCCAGGTGAGGCTCAGGTGTGGAACAGAGTATCCAGGTCATAATGGTCCACAGGTGAGGACCAGAATCACCAGATCTGGGTGAGGCCCAGTTAGCATCAGAGTCAGCAGTTCCTGGTTAGCCAAGAAGGAGTCCACAGCAATCAGGTCCAGGTGGGGAAAAAGTCAACAGGACTGGGTGAAGCCCAGATGGGGACCAGAAAAACCAGGCCCAGGTGATTCCCATGTGGTGACCAGAGTTACCAGTTCTGGGTGACCACCAGGTAAGGACCAGATTCACCAGGTCCAAGTGAGGACCACGTGGGGACCTGTGTCCCTAGGCAAGGGTGAGGCCCAGGTGACAAACCCACTCACCAGGTCCAGGTGAGGCCAACCTGCAGGCCATGCAGAGGAACCAGGTCCCAATGATGCCCAGGTAGGGACGAGAGTTACCAGGTCCAGGTGAGGCCAACCTACAGGCCATGCAGTGGAACCATGTCCCGATGATGCCCAGGTAGGGACCAGAGTTACCAGGTCCAGGTGAGGCCAACCTGCAGGTCATGCAGTGGAACCATGTCCCGATGATGCCCAGGTAGTGACCAGAGTCACCAGGTCCAAATGAGGCCCAGATGGAGCATATTCACTGGGTCCAGGTGAGGCCGAGTTGAGGATCAGAGTCACCAGACCTTGTTGAGTCCCAGACGGGTACCATAATCCCCTGGACCAGGTGACATCCATATGGGGACCAGAGTCACTACGTTAGCTTGATAGACTGGTTCCAGAGTCATCATGTCCAGGGGAGCCTCAGTGGGGAACAGAGTCACCAGGACCAATGATGCCCAGGTGAGGATCAGAGTTACCAGGTACACGTGAGCCCCCGGCGGGGATCAGAGCCAAAAGGTCCACGTGAGGCCGGCTTGGGGACCATGGTCAATAGGTCTACATGAGGCGCAGGTGTGGAACACAGTAATCATGTCCAGGTGAGTCCCCGGTGGTGACAAGAGTCACCACGTCCAGTTGAGGACCAGTTGGGGACCAGGATCACCAGGTACAGGGGAGGCCCTTGAGAGAACCAGAGTCAACAGTTCGAGGTCAGGCGCAGGTGGCAACCAGGGTCAGCAGGTCCAAGTCAGGCCAAAGTGGAGTTCACAGTCACTAGGGCACAGTGAGACCCAGAGGGGGACCAAAGTCACCTTGTCCAGGTGAGGTCCAGTTGTGGAACACAGTCACCGAGTCCCAATTTTGCCCAGTTGAGGACCACGGTCAACAGGGCCAGGTGAGGCCCATATGGGGACCGGAGTCCCCAAATTCAGGTGAAGCCCAGGTGGGGACCATAGTCACCAGATCCAGGGTAGTCTCAGGTGGACATCAGAATCACCAGGTCCTGGTGAGGTGCAGGTGGCAACCACACTCACCAAGTCCCGGTGAGGCCCTGGTGTGGACCAGAGTCACGAGATACATGAGAAGCTAGAAAAACTGCAGCCACCAGGTCCACATGATGTCCATGTGGGAACGAGAATTACAAGTTACAGGTGAGGACCATTTGGGGATCTGAGTCACCATGTCCAGGTGAGACCCTGGTGTGAACCAGTGTCTCCATGTCCAAGTGTGGACCAGGTGAAAACGAGAGTAATAGGTCCGGCCGGGTCACTGTTAGTGAACAGTGTAACCATATCCTGATGCTACTCACGTGTGTACCAGATACAAGGTCCTGGTGAGTCTCAATTGGGACCAGAGACATGAGGACCAGGTGAGGTACCGATGGAAACCACAGTCACCAGGTCAGGTGAGGCCATGCTTAGGATCAGAGTCACCACTTACAGGTGAGGTCCAGGGGGAGCCAGAGTCACATGGCACAGAAGAGCCGAAAGTCAGGACCAGAGTTACCACGATCAGGTCAGTCCCACTGGGAATAGAGTAACCACGTCCCGATGATGCCCAGGTAGAACCACAGTTACCAGGTCCAGGTGCGGCCCACCTAAAGGCCATGCAGTGGAACCATGTCCCGATGATGCCCAGGTAGGGAAGAGAGTCACCAGGTCCAAATGAGGCCCAGATGGAGCATATTCAATAGGTCCAGGTGAGGCCCAGTTGAGGACCAGAGTCACCAGATCCAGGTGAAGCCAAGGTGGGGACCAGAGTCACTAGGTCCAGATGAGGCCCAAGTGAGGACCAGTGTTACCAGGTACACGTGATGCCCCGGTGAGAATCAGAGGAAACAGGTCCATATGAGGCCGGCTTCGGTACCATGTTCAACAGGACTACTTGAGGCCCATGTGTGGAACACAGTAACCAGGTCCAGGTGAGTCCCCGGTGGTGACAAGGGTCACCACGTCCAGGTGAGTCCCAGGGGGGGACCAGGATCACCAGGTACAGGGGAAGCCCTTGAATGAACCAGAGTCAACAGTTCGAGGTCAGGAGCAGGTGGCAACCAGGGTCAGCAGGTGCAAGTCAGGTCAAAGTGGCGTTCACCGTCACTAGGGGACGGTGAGACCCAGAGGGGGACCAGAGTCACCTGGTCCAGGTGAGGTCCAGGGTTGGCACACAGTCACCGGGTCCCAATTTTGGCAGGTGAGGACCATGGTTGACAGGGCCAGGTTAGGCCCAGATTGGTGATCCTCAATCTGGATCAGATTCACCAGTTCCAGTTGAGGCTAAGAAGGAGTCCACAGCAATCATGTCCAGATTGACGCCTAGGTCGGGGGACCAGAGTCATCAGGACTAGTTGAGGCCAAAATGTGGAGCAAAGTTATCATGTCCAGGTGAGGCCCAGGTGGGGAACAGAGTAACCATGTCCCATTGATGCCAGGTGGGAAAAGAGCCACAAGGTCCAGACGAGGCCTAAGTGAGGAGCAGATTCACCAGGTCCTGTTGAGGCCCAGTTGAGGACCAGTGTCCCCAGCTCCGGGTGAGTCCCAGAGGGGGACCAGAGTCACCCGGTTCTGGTGATATCCAGGTGGGAACCAGAGTCACCACGTCAGGGTGAGGACCATAATGGGACGAGAATCACTAGGTCCAGGTGAGGTCCCGATGTGGAACTGAAAAACCAGGTCCCATGATGCCCATATGAGGACCTGAGTCACCAGGTCCAGGTGAGGTCCCTGTGGGAACCAGTCACCTCGTCCAGGTGAGGCCCAGGTGGGACCACAGTCACCAGTATCATGTGAGCCCCTTGTGGGAACCAGAGCCACTCTATCCAGCTGAGTCCCAGGTCCATGTGAGGCCCAGGTGAGGAGTAGATTCATCAGGTCGAATTGAGGCATAGCTGGGGACAAGAGTCACCAGGTCTGGGTGCGGCCTACGTGGGTCAAGATTCAGCAGTTCTGAGTTAGGTCAAAGTGGGCACGAGAGACACCAGGTCCAGGTGAGGCCAAACTGAGGACCAGAGTCACCAGATCCAGGTGAGGTCCAGGTGGGGACCAGAGTCACCAGATCCAGGTGAAGCCCAGGTGGGGACCAGAGTCACTAGGTCCAGATGAGGCCTAGGTGAGGACCAGACTTACCAGGTACACGTGAGGCCCCGGTGGGGATCGGAGGAACAGGTCCGGGTGAGGCCCAGGTGGCAAGCCCACTCACCAGGTCTAGGTGAGGCCAACCTGCAGGCCATGCAGAGGAACCGTGTCCCGATGATGCCCAGGTAGGGACCAGAGGTACGAGGTCCAGGTGACGCCAACCTGCAGGCCATGCAGAGGAACCGTGTCCCGATGATGCCCAGGTAGGGACCAGAGGTACGAGGTCCAGGTGACGCCAACCTGCAGGCCATGCAGAGGAACCGTGTCCCGATGATGCCCAGGTAGGGACCAGAGTTACTAGGTCAAGAAGAGGCCAACCTGCAGACCATTATGTGGAACCAGGTCGCGATGTTGCCCACGTAGGGACCAGAGTCACCAGGTCCAAATGAGGCCCAGATGGAGCATATTCACTAGGCCCATGAGAGGCCCAGTTGAGGACCAGAGTCACCAGATCTGGTTGAGGCCCAGAGGGGTACCAGATTCACCTGGTCTAGGTGACATCCAGATGGGGACCAGAGTAACCATGTCAGGGTGAGGCCCAGAGGGGATCCAGAGTCATCATGTCCAGGTGAGGCTCAGGTGTGGAACAGAGTATCCAGGTCATAATTGTCCACCCGTGAGGACCAGAGTCACCAGATCTGGGAGAGGCCCAGTTAGGATCAGAGTTACCACTTCCAGGTGAGGCCAAGAAGGAGTCCACAGCAATCAGGTCCAGGTGGGGAACAAAGTCACCAGGACTAGGTGATACCCAGGTGGTGACCAGATTTACCAGTTCCGGGTAGAACTAGGTAAGGACCACATTCACCAGGTCCAAGTGAGGCCCACGTGGGGACCTGTGTCACCAGGCATGGGTAAGACCCACGTGGGAACCCCACTCACCAGGTCAAGATGAGGCCAACATGCAGGCCATGCAGAGGAGCCATGTCCCGATGATGCCCAGGTAGGGACCAGAGTTACCAGATCCAGGTGAGACCCAGGTGGGGAACACAGGAACTAGGTCCAGATTGAGGTCTAGGTGGGGGGACCAGAGTCATCAGGACCAGTTGAGGCCAAAGTGCGGAGAAAACTTATCATGTCCAGGTGAGGCCCAGGTGGGGAACAGAGTAACCATGTCCCATTGATGCCAGATTGGATAAGAGTCACAAGGTCCAGACGAGGCCTAAGTGAGGAGTAGATTCACCAGATCCTGTTGAGCCCAGGTGAGGATGTGTCCCCAGCTCCGGGTGAGTCCCAGAGGGGGACCAGAGTCACCCGGTTCTGGTGATATCCAGGTGGGGACCAGAGTCACCAGGTCAGGGTGAGGTCCAGAGGGGGACGAGATCACTAGGTCCAGGTGAGGCCCCAATGTGGAACTGAGATACCAGGTCCCATGATACCAATTAGAGGACCTGAGTCACCAGGTCCAGGAGAGGCCCGTATGGGAACCAGAGCCACCAGATCCAGTTGAGTTCCAGGTGGGACCACAGTCACAAGGTCCAGGTGAGGCGCAGGTGGCAACAGGATTCACCAAGTGCAGGTGAAGCCCAGGTGGCGACCAATCACCAGATCCAGGTGCGGATCAGCTAAGGACCAGATTCACCAGGCCCATGTGAAGCTCAAGGGGTGACCAGAGAAACCAGGTAACGGTGAGTCCCAGAGGTAGAATCAGAGTAACCAGTTTAGTTAGAGGCACAGAATTGGACCAGAGGTCCCTGGTCAAAGTGAGGCCCAGGTGTGGAATAGAGTATCCAGGTCCCAATGATGCCTGGGAGAGGACCAGAGTCTCTAGGGCCATGAAGGCCCAGATGGGGAACAGAATCACTAGGTCCTAGTGAGGCATAGAATAAGACCACAGTCAGCAGTATCAGGTGAGCCCCTTGAGGGAACCAGATCCACTCTACCCAGCTGAGTCCAAGGTCCATGTGAGGCCCACGTGAGGACCAGATTCATCAGGTCGAATTGAGGCATAGCTGGGGACAAGAGTCACCAGGTCTGGGTGCGGCCTAGGTGGGGCAAGATTCAGCAGTTCTGAGTTAGGTCAAAGGAGGGAACGAGAGACACCAGGTCCAGGGGAGGCCAAACTGAGGACGAGAGTCACCAAATCCAGGGGAGAACCATGTTGGAAAGAGAGTCACCAGGTCCAGGAGAGGTCCAGGAAGGGACCAGAGTCACCAGATCCATGTGAAGTCCAGGTGGGGACCCGAGTCACCAGCTCCAGGTGAAGCCCAGGTGGGAACCAGAGTCACTAGGTCCAGATGAGGCCCAGGTGAGGACCAGAGTTACCAGGTACACGTGAGGCCCCGGTGGGGATCAGAGGCAACAGGTCTATGTGAGTCCCGCCTGGGGACCATGGTCAACAGGTCTACTTGAGGCCCAGGTGTGGAACACAGTAAGCTGGTCCAGGTGAGTCCCCGGTGGTGACAAGAGTCACCACGTCCAGGATGAGGCCCAGGTGGGGACACAGGAACACCAGGTACAGGGGAGGCCCTTGAAAGAATCAGAGTCAACAGCTCGAGGTCAGGCGCAGGTGGCAACCAGGGTCAGCAGGTCGAAGCAGGCCAAAGTGGGGTTCACAGTCACTAGGGCACGGTGAGACCCAGAGTGGGACCAGAGTCACCTGGTCCAGGTGAGGTCCAGTTGTGGAACACAGTCACCGTGTCCCAATTTTGCCCAGTTGAGGATCATGGTCAACAGAGTCCTGGTGTGCCCATATGGGGACCGGAGTCCCAAATCCAGGTGAAGCCCAGGTGGGGACCACAGTCACCAGATCCAGGTAGTCTCGGTTGCAGACCAGAATCACCAGGTCCAGGTGAGGTGCAGGTGGCAACCACACTCACCAGGTCCCGGTGAGGCCCTGGTGGGGACCCGAGCCACGAGGTACATGAGAAGCTAGAAACACTGCAGCCACCAGGTCCACATGATGTCCATGTGGGAACGCGAATCACCAGTTACAGGTGAGGACCAGGTGGGGATCCGACCCACCATGCCCAGGTGAGACCCAGGTGAAGACCAGAGTTAATCGGTCCGGCTGGGTCACTGTTAGTGAACAGTGTAACCATATCCTGATGCTACCCAGGTGGGTACCAGAGACACCATATCCTGGTGAGGCCCAGGTGGGCCCAGAGACATGAGGTCCAGGTGAGGTCCCGATGGGAACCACAGTCACCACGTCAGGTGAGGCCATGCTTAGGATCAGAGTCACCAGTTACAGGTGAGGCCCAGGTGGAGCCAGAGTCACCTGGTACAGAAGAGGCCAAAGTCAAGACCAGAGTCACCACGATCAGGTCAGTCCCAGTGGGGAATAGAGTAACCATTTCAGGATGATGCCCAGGAAGAACCAGAGTCACCAGGTCCAGATTGGCGCAGGTGGGGAGCATATTCACTAGGTCCCTGTGAGGCCAATTGAGGACGAGAGTCACCAGGTCTAGTTGAGTCCTAGAGGGGTACCAGATTCACCTGGTCTAGGTGACATCCAAATGGAGACCAGAGTCACCATTTCAGGGTGAGGCCCAGAGAGGTTCCAGAGTCATCAAGTCCAGGTGAGGCTCAGGTGTGGAACAGAGTATCCAGGTCTTAATGATCCACAGTTGAGGACCAGAGTCACCAGATCTGGGTGAGGCCCAGTTAGGAACAGAGTCACCAGTTCCAGGTGAGGCCAAGAAAGTGTCCACAGCAATCAGGTCCAGGTGGGGAACAAAGTCACCAGGACTGGGTGAGGCCCAGATTGGGAACAGATTCACAGGGTCCAGGTGATTCCCAGGTGATGACCAGAGTTACCAGTTCCGGATGAGGACCAGGTAAGGACCAGATTCACCAGGTCCATGTGAGGCCCACGTGGGGACCTGTGTCACCAGGTATGGGTGAGGCCCAGGTAGCAAACCCACTCACCAGGTCAAGGTGAGTCCAACCTGCAGGCAATGCAGAGGAATCGTGTACCGAAGATGCCCGTGTAGGGAACAGAGTTACCAGGTCCAGGTGAGGCCAACCTGCAGGCCATGCAGTGGAACCATGTCCCGATGATGCCCAGGTAGGGACCAGAGTAACCAGTTCCAAATGAGGCCCAGATGGAGCATATTTACTAGGCCCATGAGAGGCCCAGTTGAGGACCAGAGTCACCAGATCTGGTTGAGGCCTAGAGGGGTACCAGAATCACCTGATCCAGGTGACATCCAGATAGGGACCAGAGTCCCTGATAGTGAACAGTGTCACCATAACCTGATGCTACATAGATGGTTACCAGAGACACCAGGTCCTGGTGAGGCCCAAGAGGGACCCGAGACATGAGGTCCAGGTGAGGTCCCGATGGGAACCGCAGTCAGCAAGTCAGGTGAAACCATGCTTAGGATCAGAGTCACCAGTTACATGTGAGGCACAGGTTGAGCCAGAGTCACCTGGGACAGAAGAGGCCAAAGACAGGACAAGAGTTACCAGGATCAGGTCAGTCCCAGTGGGGAATAGAGTAACCATGTCCCGATGATGCCCAGGAAGAACCAGAGTCACCAGGTCCAGATGAGGCGCAGGTGGGGAGCATATTCACTAGGTCCCGGTGAGGCCAAGTTGAGGACAAGAGTCACCAGTTCTAGTTGAGGCGTAGAGGGGTCCAGATTCACCTGGTCTAGGTGACATCCAGATGGGGACCAGAGTCATCATGTCAGCCTCACCTGGACTTGCTGACTCTGGGCCAGGTCCTGGTGTGGCCCAGGTGGGACCAGAGACATGAGGTCCAGGTGAGGTCCCGATGGGAACCACAGTCACCAGGTCAGGGGAGGCCATGCTTAGGATCAGAGGCACCAGTTACAGGTGAGGCCCAGGTGGATCCAGAGTCACCTGGTACAGAAGAGGCCAAAGGCAGGACCAGAGTTACCAGGATCAGTTCAGTCCCAGTGGGGAATAGAGTAACCATGTCCCGATGATGCCCAGGTAGAAACAGAGTCACCAGGACCAGATGACGCGCAGGTGGGGAGCATGTTCACTAGGTCCCGGTGAGGCCCAGTTGAGGACCAGAGTCACCAGGTCAAGTTGAGGCCTAGAGGGGTACCAGATTCACCTGGTCTAGGTGACATCCAGATGGGGACCAGAGTCACCATGTCAGGCTGAGGCCCAGAGGGGATCCAGAGTCATCATGTCCAGGTGAGGCACAGGTGTGGAGCAGAGTATCCAGGTCATAATGGTCCACAGGTGAGGACCAGAGTCACCAGATCTGGGTGAGGCCCAGTTAGGTTCCGAGTCACCAATACCAGGTGAGGCCAAGAAGGAGTCCACAGCAATCAGGTCTAGGTGGGGAACAAAGTCACCAGGACTGGATGAGGCCCAGATGGGGATCAGATTCACCAGGTCCAGATGATTCCCAGGTGGTGACCAGAGTTACAAGTTCCGGGTGAGGACAAGGTAAAGACCAGATTCACCAGGTCCAAGTGAGGCCAACGTGGGGACCTGTGTCACCAGGCATGGGTGAGGCCCAGGTGACAACCCCACTCACCAGGTCCAGGTGAGGCCAACCTGCAGGCCATGCCGAGGAACCATGTCCCGATGATGCCCAGGTAGGGACCAGAGTTACCAGGTCCAGGTGAGGCCAACCTGCAGGTCATGGAGGGGAACCATGTCCCGATGATGCCCAGGTTGGGACCAGAGTTACCAGGTCCAGGTGAGGCCAATCTGCAGGCCATGCAGGGGAACCATGTCCCGAAGATGCCCAGGTAGAGACCAGAGTCACCAGGTCCAAATGAGGCCAACCTGCAGGCCATGCAGGGGAACCATGTCACGATGATGCCCAGGGAGGGCCCAGAGTCATGAGGTCGTGGTGAGTCTAACCTGCATGCCATGCAGTGGAACCATATCCCTATGATGCCCAGGTAGAGACCAGAATTACCAGGTCCAGGTGAGACCAACATGCAGTTCATGCAGTGGAACCATGTCCCGATGATGCCCAGGTGAGGAACAGAGTCACCAGGTTTGGGGGACGCGCAGAAAAGATCAGAGTCACCATTTTCAGGTGAGGCCAAAAAGAGTCCACAGCAATCAGGTCCAGGTGGGGAACAAAGTCACCAGGACTGGGTGAGTCCCAGATGATGACCGGATTCACCAGGTCCAGGTGAGGCCCAGTTGGGGACCAGAGTCCCCGGGTCTTGGAGAGGACCAGGTAAGGATCAGATTCACCAGGTCCAAGAGGCCCAGGTGGGTAAGTAACACCAGGTATGGGTGAGGCCCAGGTAGAAACCCCACTCACCAGGTCCAGGTGAGGCCAACCTGCAAGCCAGAGTCACCAGAACCAGGTGAGGCCCTAGTGGGACCGGAGTCACCAGGTAAATGTGAGTCTACAAGAACACCACAGTCACCTGGTCCAGGTGTGTTTCATGTGGGAACGAGTGTCACCAGGTACAGGTAAGGCCCTGGTGGGGACTACAGTCACCAGGTCCAGATTGAGGCCTAGGTGGGGGGACCAGAGTCATCAGGACGAGTTGAGGCCAAAGTGTGGAGCAAAGTTATCATGTCCAAGCGAGGCCCAGGTGGGGAACAGAGTAACCATGTCCCATTGATGACAGGTGGGAAAAGAGTCACAATGTCCAGACGAGGCCTAAGTGAGGAGTAGATACACCAGGTCCTGTTGAGGCCGAGTTGAGGACCAGTGTCCCCAGCTCTGGGTGAGTCCCAGAGGGGGAACAGAGTCACCCGGTTCTGGTGATATCCAGGTGGGAACCATAGTCACCACGTCAGGGTGAGGCCCAGAGTGGGACGAGAATCACTAGGTCCAGGTGAGACCCCGATGTGGAACTGAGAAACCACGTCCCATGATGCCCATATGAGGACCTGAGTCACCAGGTCCAGGTGAGTTCCCTTGGAAGCCAGTCACCTCGTCCAGGTGAGGCCTAGGTGGGACCACAGTCACCAGATCCAAGAGAGGCCTAGGTATATAAGAGAGTATCCAGGTCCCAATGATGCCCAGGTAAGGATCAGAGTCAACAGGTCCAGGAGAGGTCCAAATATGTATCAGAGTCATTGTGTTCCAGGTGAGGCCAGATGGAGACCACAGGAACCTGGTCCAGGAGAGACCCATATGGGAACCAGAGCCACCAGAGCCAGGTGAGGTCTAGGTGGGACCACAGCCACATGGTCCAGGTGAGGCGCAGGTGGCAACAGGATTCACCAAGTCCAGGTGAGGCCCAGCTGGCGACCAGTCACCAGATCCAGGTGAGGACCAGCTAAGGACCAGATTCACCAGGCCCAAGTGCAGCCCAGGGGGTGACCAGAGTCACCAGGTAAGGGTGAGGCCTAGAGGGGGAACCAGAGTAACCAGTTTAGTTGAGGCCCAGAATGGGACCAGAGGTCCCTGGTTAAAGTGAGGCCCAGGTGTGGAATAGAGTATCCAGGTCCCAATGATGCCTGGGTGAGGACCAGAGTCACTAGGGCCAGGCAGGCCCAGATGAGGAACAGAATCACTAGGTCCTGGTGAAGCATATAATAACACCACAGTCAGCAGTAACAGGTGAGGGCCTTGTGGGAACCAGAGTCACTCTATCCAGCTGAGTCCCAGGTCCATGTGAGGCCCACGTGAGAACCAGATTCATCAGGTCGAATTGAGGCATAGCTGGGGACAAGAGTCACCAGGTCTGGGTGCGGCCAAGGTGTGGCAAGATTCAGCAGTTCTGAGTTAGGTCAAAGTGGGGACGAGAGACACCAGGTCCAGGTGAGGCCAAACTGAGGACCAGAGTCACCAGATCCACATGAGTTCCATGTTGGAAAGAGAGTCACCAGGTCCAGCAGAGGTCCAGGTGGGGACCAGAGTCACCAGATCCAGGTAAATTTCAGGTGGGGACCAGAGACACCAGATCCAGGTGAAGCCCAGGTGGGGACCAGAGTCTCTAGTTGCAGATGAGGCCCAGGTGAGGACCAGAGTTACCAGGTACACGTGAGGCCCCGGTGGGGATCAGAGGCAACAGATCCATGTTAGGCGGTCTTGGGGACCATGGTCAAGAAGTGTAATTGAGGCCCAAGTGTGGAACACAGTAAGCAGGTCCAGGTGAGTCCCCGGTGGTGACAAGAGTCACCACGTCCAGATGAGGCCCAGGTGGGCACCAGGATCACCAGGTACAGGGGAGGCCCTTGAAAGAACCAGAGTCAACAGTTCGAGGTCAGGCGCAGGTGGCAACCAGGGTCATCAGGTCGAAGCCAAGCCAAAGTGGGGTTCACAGTCAATAGGGCACGGTGAGACCCAGAGGGGGACCAGTGTAACCTGGTCCAGGTGAGGTCCAGTTGTGGAACACAGTCACCGGGTCCCAATTTTGCCCAGTTGAGGACCTTGGTCAACAGTGCCAGGTGAGGCCCAGATGGGAATTGGAGTGCCCAAATCCAGGTGAAGCCCAGGAGGGAACCACAGTCACCAGATCCAGGGTAGTCTCAGGTGCAGACCAGAATCACCAGGTCCAGGTGAGGTGCAGGTGGCAACCACACTCACCAGGTCCCGGTGAGGCCCTGGTGGGGACCAGAGTCACGAGGTACATGAGAAGCTAGAAACACTGCAGCCACCAGGTGAACATGATGTCCATGCTGGAATGAGAATCACCAGGTACAGGTGAGGACCAGGTGGGGATCCGACTCACCATGTCCAGGTGAGACCCAGGTGGGAACCAGTGTCACCATGTCCAGGTGTGGACAAGGTGAAGACCAGAGTTAATAGGTCTGGCTGTGTCACTATTAGTGAACAGTGTAAACATATCCTGATGCTACCCAGGTGGGTACCAGAGACACCAGCTCCTGTTGTGGCCCAGGTGGGACCAGAGACACGAGGTCCAGGTGAGTTCCCGATGGGAACCACAGTCACCAGGTCAGGTGAGGCCATGCTTAGAATCAGAGTCACCAGTTACAGGTGAGGCCCAATGTGGAGCCAGAGTCACCTGGTACAGAAGAGGCCAAAGTCAGGACCAGAGTTACCAGGATCAGGTCAGTCCCAGTGTGGAATAGAGTAACCATGTCCCGATGATGCCCAGGTAGAACCAGAGTTACCATGTCCAGATGAGGTGCAGGTGGGGAGCATATTCACTAGGTCCCGGTTAGGCCAAGTTGAGGACCAGAGTCACCAGGTCTAGTTGAGGCTTGGAGGGGTACCATATTCACCTGGTCTCGGTGACATCCAAATGGGGACCAGAGTCACCATGTCAGGCTGAGGCCCAGAGGGGATCCAGAGTCATCATGTCCAGGTGAGGCTCACGTGTAGAACAGAGTATCCAGGTCATAATGGTCCACAGGTGAGGACCAGAGTCACCAGATCTGGGTGAGGCCCAGTTAGGATCAGAGTCACTAGTTCCAGGTGAGGGCCATAAGGAGTACACAGCAATCAGGTCCAGGTGGGAACAAAGTCACCTGGAATGGATGAGGCCCAATGGGGACCAGAATCACAATGTCCAGGTGATTCCCAGGTGATGACCAGAGTTACCAGTTCCGGGTGAGGACAAGGGAAGGACCAGATTCACCACGTCCACGTGAGGCCCACGTTGGGACCTGTGTCAGCAGGCATGGGTGAGTCTCAGCTGACAACCCCACTCACTAGGTCCAAGTGCGGCCAACCTGCAGGCCATGCCGAGGAACCATGTCCTGATGATGCCCAGGTGGGGTCTAGAGTTATCAGGTCCAGGTAAGGCACACCTGCAGGCCATGCAGTGGAACCATGTCCCGGTAATGCCAAGGTAGGGATCAGAATCACCATGTCCAAATGAGGCCCAGATGGAGCATATTCACTAGGTCTAGGTGAGGCCCAGTTGAGGACCAGAGTCACCAGATCTGGTTGAGCCCTATAAGGGTACCAGAATCACCTGGTTCAGGTGACATCGAGATGGGGACCAGAGTCACCAGGTCAGGGTGAGGACCAGAGAGGTTCCAGAGTCATCATGTCCAGGTGAGGCTCAGGTGTGGAACAGAGGCACCAGGTACCAATGATGCCCAGTTGAGGACCAGATTCACCAGGTCTGGGTGACGCGCAGATAGGATCAGAGTCACCAGTTCCAGGTGAGGCCAAGAAGGCGTCCACAGCAATCAGGTCCATGTGGGGAACAAAGTCACCAGGACTGGATGACGCCCAGATGGGGACCAGATTCACCAGGCCCAGGTGATTCCCAGGTGGTGACCAGAGTTACCAGTTCCGGGGAAGGACCAGGTAAGGACCAGATTCACCAGATCCAATTGAGGCCCACTTGGGGACCTGTGTCACTATGTATGGGTGAGGCTCAATTGGCAACCCCACTCACTAGGTTCAGGTGAGGCCAACCTGCAGGTGATGGAGAGGAACCGTGTCCCGATGATGCCCAGGTAGGGACCAGAGTTACCAGGTCCAGGTGAGGCCAACCTGCAGGCCATGCAGTGGAACCATGTCCCGATGATGCCCAGGTAGGGACCAGAGTTACCAGGTCCAAGTGAGGCCAACCTGCAGGCCATGCAGTTGAACCATGTCCCGATGATGCCCAGGTAGGGACCAGAGTCACCAGGTCCAAAAGAGGGCCAGATGGAGCATATTCACTAGGCCAAGTGAGGCCCAGTTGAGGACCAGAGTCACCAGATCTGGTTGAGGCCTAGAAGGGTACCAGAATAACCTGGTCCAGGTGACATCCAGATGGGGACCAGAGTCATCGGGTCAGGATGAGGCCCAGATAGGTTCCAGAGTCATCATGTCCAGGTGAGGCTTGTGTGGAACAGAGTCACCAGGTCCCAATGATGCCCAGGTGAGGAACAGAGTCACCAGGTCTGGGTGACGTGCAGATAGGATCAGAGTCACCAGACTTTGCCGAGAGGGGTACCAGATTCACCAGGTCCAGGTGGGGCACAGGTGTTGACCAGAGTCCCCGTTCTGGGAAAGGACAAGGTAAGGACCAGATTCACCAGGTCCAAGAGGCCCACGTGGGGACCTGAGTCACCAGGTATGGGTGAGGCCCAGGTGGCAATAACACTCACCAGGTCCAGGTGAGGCCAACCTGCAGGCCATGCAGTGGAACCATATCCAGATGATGCCCAGGTAGAGACCAGACTTACCAGGTCCAGGTGAGGCCAACCTGCAGGCCATGCAGTAGAACCATATCCTGATGATGCCCAGGCATGGACCAGAGTCACCAGGTCCAAATGAGGCCCAGATGGAGCATATTCACTAGGTACAGGTGAGTCCCCTTTAAAGACCAGAGTCACCAGATCTGTTTGAGGCCTAGGGGGTACCAGAATCACCTTGTCCATGTGACATCGAGATGGGGACCAGAGTCACTAGGTCAGGGTGAGGCCCAGAGCGTTTCCAGAGTCATCATGTCCAGGTGAGGCTCAGGTGAGGAACAGAGTCACCAGGTACGAATGATGCCCATGTGAGGACCAGAGTCACCAGATCTGGGAGACGCGCAGATAGGATCAGAGTCACCAGTTGCAGATGAGGCGAAGAAAGGGTCCACAACAAACAGGTCCAGGAGGGGATCAAAGTCACCTGGACTGGGTGAGGCCCAGATGGGGAACAGATTCACCAGGTCCAGGTGAGGCCCAGGTGTTGACCAGAGTCTCCGGGTCTGGGAGAGGACCTGGTAAGGACCAGATTCACCAGGTCCAAGAGGCTCACGTGGGGACCTGAGTCACCAGGTATGGGTGAGGCCCAGGTGGCAACCCCACTCAAGAGGTCCAGGTGAGGCCAACCTGCAGGCCAGAGTTACCAGATCCAAGTGAGGCCCATGTGGGGAGCATGTTCACTAGGTCCCCGTGAGGCCCAGTTGAGGAAAAGGGTCACCAGGTCTAGTTGAGGCCTAGACGGGTACCAGATTCACTTGGTCTAGGTGACATCCAGATGGGGACCAGAGTCACCATGTCAGGGTGAGGCCCAGAGGGGATCGAGAGTCATCATGTCAAGGTGAGGCTCAGGTGTGGAACAGAGTATCCAGATCATAATGGTCCTCAGGTGAGGACCAGAGTCACCAGATCTGGGTGAGGCCCAGTTAGGATGAGAGTCACAAGTTCCAGGTGAGGCCAAGAAGGGTTCCACAGCAATCAGGTCCTGGTGGGCAACAAATTAACCAGAACTAGGTGAGGCCCAGATGGGGACCAGATTCACCAGTTCCAGGTGAGGTCCAGGTGGTGACCAGAGTCCCCGGGTCTGGAGAGGACCAGGTAAGGACCAGATTCACCAGGTCCAAGAGGCCCACGTGGGGACCTGAGTCACCAGGTATGGGTGAGGCCCAGGTGGCAACCCCACTCACCAGGTACAGGTGAGGCCAACCTGCAAGCCAGAGTCACAAGATCCAGGTGAGGGCCTAGTGGGTACCGCAGTCACCAGGTAAATGTGAGTCTACAAGAACACCACAGTCGGGATCCCTGGGTGGCGCAGGGGTTTGGCGCCTGCCTTTGGCCCAGGGCGCGATCCTGGAGACCCGGGATCGAATCCCACGTCAGGCTCCCGGTGCATGGAGCCTGCTTCTCCCTCTGCCTGTGTCTCTGCCTCTCTCTCTCTCTGTGACTATCATAAATAAATAAAAATTAAAAAAAAAAAAAGAACACCACAGTCCCCAGGTCCAGGTGGGGTTCATGTGGCAAGGAGAGTCAACAGGTCCAGGTGAAACCCAGGTGGGGACCACAGTCACCAGGTCCAGATTGAGGCCTAGGTGAGGGGACGAGGGTCATCAGGACCAGTTGAGACCGAAGTGTGGAGCAAAGTTATCATGTCCATGTGAGGTCCAGGTGGGGACTAGCGTAACCTTGTTCCATTGATGCCAGGTGGGAAATGAGTCACAAGGTCCATACGAGGCCTAAGTGAGGAGTAGATTCACCAGGTCCTGTTGAGGCACAGTTGAGGACCAGTGTCGCCAGCTCCGCGTGAGTCCCAGAGGGGGACCAATCACCGGTTCTGTTGATATCCAGGTGGTGACCAGAGTCACCACGTCAGGGTGAGGCCCAGAGGGGGACGAGAATCACTAGGTGCAGGTGAGGTCCCGATGTGGAACTGAGAAACCAGGTCCCATGATGCCCATATGAGGACCTGAGTCACCAGATCCAGGTGAGGCCCAGGTGGGACCACAGTCACCAGGTCCAGGTGAGGCCCAGGTATATAAGAGAGTGTCCAGGTCCCAATGATGCTCATGTAAAAACCAGAGTTAACAGGTCCAGGAGAGGCTCAAATATAGATCAGAGTCATTGTGTTCCAGGTGAGGCCAGATGGAGACCACAGGAACCAGTTACAGGAGAGCCCCTTATGGGAACCAGAGCCACCAGATCCAGGTGTGGTCTAGGTGGGACCACATTCACAAGGTCCAGGTGAGGCGCAGGTGGCAACAGGATTCACCAAGTCCAGGTGAGGCCAAGGTGGCGACCAGTCACCAGATCCAGGTGCGGAACAGATAAGGACAAGATTCTCCAGGCCCAAGTGAAGCCCAACGGGTGACCAGAGTCACCAGGTCAGGGTGAGGGCCAGAGGGGGAACCAGAGTAACCAGTTTAGTTTGAGGCCCAGAATGGGACCAGAGGTCCCTGGTCAAAGTGAGGCCCAGGTGTGGAATAGAGTATCCAGGTCCCAGGGACGCCTGGGTGAGGACCAGAGTCACTATGGCCATGCAGGCCCAGATGGGGAACAGAATCACTAGGTCCTAGTGAGGCATAGAATAAGACCACATTCAGCCGTATCAGGTGAGCCCCTTGTGGGAACCAGAGCCACTCTATCCAGCTGAATCCCAGGACCATGTGAGGCCCACGTGAGGACCAGATTCATCAGGGCGTATTCAGGCATAGCTGGGGACAAGAGTCACCAGGTCTGGGTGCGGGCTAGGTGGGGCAAGATCCAGCAGTTCTGAGTTAGGTCCAAGTGGGGACGAGAGACACCAGGTCTAGGTGAGGCCAAACTGAGGACCAGAGTCACCAGATCCAGGTGAGGTCCATGTTGGTAAGAGAGTCACGAGGTCCAGGAGAGGTCCAGGTGGAGTCCAGAGTCACGAGATCCAGGTGAAGTCCAGGTGGGGACCAGAGTCACCAGATCCATGTGAAGCCCAGATGGGGACCAGAGTCACTAGGTCCAGATGAGGCCCAGGTGAGGACTAGAGTTACCAGGTACACGTGAGGACCGGGGGGATCAGAGTCAACAGGTCCATGTGAGGCCGGCTTGGGGACCATGGTCAACAGGTCTACTTGTGGCCCAGTTGTGGAACACAGTAAGCAGGTCCAGGTGACTACCCATTGGTGACAGGAGTCACCACGTCCAGGTGTGGCCCAGGTCCGACCAGGATCACCAGGTCCAGGGAAGGCCCTTGAAAGAACCAGAGTCAACAGTTCGAGGTCAGGCCCAGGTGGCAACCAGGGTCAGCAGGTCCAAGTCAGGCCAAAGTGGGGTTCACAGTCACTAGGGCACGGTGAGACCCAGAGTGGGACCAGAGTCTCCTGGTCCAGGTGAGGTCCAGTTGTGGAACACAGTCTCCGGGTACCAATTTTGCACAGTTGAGGACCATGGTCAACAGGGCCAGGTGAGGCCCAGATGGGGACCGGAGTCCCCAAATCCAGGTGAAGCCACGGTGGGGACCACAGGCACCAGATCCAGGGTAGTCTCAGGTGCAGACCAGAATCACCAGGTCCATGTGAGGTGCAGGTGGCAACCACACTCACCCGGTCCCGGTGAGGTCCCTGTGGGGACCAGAGACACGAGGTACATGAGAAGCTTGAAACACTGCAGCCACCAGGTCCACATCATGTCCATGTGGGAACGAGGATCACCAGTTACAGGTGAGGACCAGGTGGGGATCCGACTCACCATGTCCAGGTGAGACCCAGATGGGAACCAGTGTCACCATGTCCTGGTGTGCCCCAGGTGAAGACCAGAGTTATTAGGTCCGGCTGGATGAGTGTTAGTGAACAGTGTAACCATATCCTGATGCTACCCAGGTGGGTACCAGAGACACCAGGTCCTGGTGAGGCCCAAGTGTAACTGGAGACATGAGGTCCAGGTGAGGTCCCGATGGGAACCACAGTCACCAGGTCAGGTGAGGCCATGCTTAGGATCAGAGTCACCAGGTACAGGTGAGGCCCAGGTGGACACAGAGTCACCTCTTACAGAAGAGGCCAAAGTCAGGACCAGAGTTACCAGGATCAGGTCAGTCCCAGTGGGGAACAGAGTATCCATGTCCCGATGATGCCCAGGTAGACCCAGTGTCACCAGGTCCAGATGAGGCGCAGGTGGGGAGCATATTCACTAGGTCTCGGTGACACCCAGTTGAGGACCAGTGTCACCAGGTCTATTTGAGACCTAGAGGGGTAAAAGATTCAACTGGTCTAGGTGACATCCAGATGGGAACCAGAGTCACCATGTCAGGGTGAGGCCCAGAGAGGTTCCAGAGTCATCATGTCCAGGTGAGCCTAAGGTGTGGAACACAGTCACCAGGTACCAATAATGCCCAGGTGAGGACCAGAGTCACCAGGTCTGGGAGACGCGCAGATAGGATCAGATTCACCAGTTCCTGGTAAGGCCAAGAAAGAGTCCACAGCAATCAGATCCAGGTGGGGAACAAAGTCACCAGGCCTGGGTGAGGCCCAGATGGGGACCAGATTCACCAGGTCCAGGTGAGGCCCAGGTGGTGACCAGAGTCCCCGGGTCTGGGAGAGGACCAGGTAAGGACCAGATTCACCAGGTCCAAGAGGCCCACGTGGGGACTGAGTCACCAGGTATGGGTGAGGCCCAGGTGGCAACCCCACTCACCAGGTCCAGGTGAGGCCAACCTGCAGGCCAGAGTCACCAGATCCAGGTGAGGCCCAGTTGAGGACCGGAGTCACCAGATCTGGTTGAGGCCTAGAGAGGTACCAGAATCACCTGGTACAGGTGACATACAGATGGGTCCAGAGTCACCATGTCAGGGCGAGGCCCAGAGAGGTTCCAGAGTCATCATGTCCAGGTGAGGCTCAGGTATGGAACAGAGTCACCAAGTACCAAAGATACTAGGTGAGGACCTAGTATCTCATGAGCCTAGCCAGGTGAGCCTAGGTGAGGACCAGAGTCACCAGGTCTGGGTGACGCGCACACAGGATCAGAGTCACCAGTTCCAGGTGAGGCCAAGAAAGAGTCCACAGCAATCAGGTCCAGGTGCGGAACAAAGTCACCAGGACCGGGTGAGGCCCAGATGGGGACTAGATTGACCAGGTCCAGGTGAGGCCCAGGTGCTGACCAGAGTCCCCGGGTCTGAGAGAAGACCAGGTAAGTAACAGATTCACCAGGTCCAAAGGGCCACGTGGAGACCTGAGTCACCAGGTATGGGTGAGGCCCAGGTGGCAAACCCACTCACCAGGACCAGGTGAGGCCAACCTGCAGGCCAGAGTCACCATATCCAGGTGAGGCTCTACTGGGGACCGGAGTCACAGGTAAATGTGAGTCTACAAGAACACCACAGTCAACAGGGCCAGGTGTGTTTCAAGTGGGAACGAGAGTCACCAGGTCCAGGTGAGACCCAGGTGGGGACCACAGTCACCAGTTCCAGATTGAGGCCTAGGTTGGGGGACCAGATTCATCAGGACCAGTTGAGGTCAAAGTGTGGAGCAAAGTTATCATATCCAGGTGAGGCCCAGGTGGGGAACAGAGTAACCATGTCCCATTGATGCCAGGTGGGAAAAGAGTCACAAGTTCCAGACGAGGCCTAAGTACGGAGTAGATTCACCAGGTCCTGTTTAGGCTCAGTTGAGGACCAGTGTCCCCAGCACTGGGAGAGTTCCAGAGGGGGAGCAGAGTCACCCGGTTCTGGTGATATCCAGGGGTGAGCAGAGTCACCACGTCAGAGTGAGGCCCAGAGGGGACGAGAATCACTAGGTCCAGGTGAGGCCCCGATGTGGAACTGAGAAACCAGGTCGATAGATGCCCATATGTGGACCTGAGTCACCAGGTCCAGTTGAGGTCCCTGTGGGAACCAGTCACCTCGTCCAGGTGAGGCCCACGTGGGACCACAGTCACCAGGTCCAGGTGAGGCCGAGGTATATAAGAGAGTATCCAGGTCCCAGTGATGCCCAGGTAAGGACCAGCGTCATCAGGTCCAGGAGAGGCCCAAATATGGATCAGAGTCATTGTGTTACAGGTGAGGCCAGATGGAGACAACACGGACAGATTCAGGAGAGCCCCATATGGGAACCAGAGCAACCAGATCCAGGTGAGGTCCAGGTGGGACCACAGTCACAAGGTCCAGGGGAGGCGCAGGTGGCAACAGGATTCACCAAGTCCAGGTGAGACCCAGGTGGCGACCAGTCACCAGATCCAGGTGCGGACCAGCTAAGGACCAGATTCACCTGGCCTAATTGAAGCCCAAGGGGTGACCTGAGTCACAAGGTAAGGGTGAATCCCAGAGGGGGAACCAGAGTAACCAGTTTAGTTTGAGGACCAGAATGGGACCAGAGTTTCCTGGACAAAGTGAGGCCCAGTTGTAGAATAGAGTATACAGGTCCCACTGATGCCTGGGTGAGGACCAAGGTCACTAGGGCCATGCAGGGCCAGATGGGGAACAGAATCACTAGGTCCCGGTGAGGCATAGAATAAGACCACAGTCAACAGTATCATGTGAGCCCCTTGTGGGAACCAGAGACACTCTATCCAGGTGAGTCCCAGGTCCATGTGAGGCCCACGTGAGGACCAGATTCATCAGGTCGAATTGAGGCATAGCTGGGGACAAGAGTCACCAGGTCTGGGTGCGGCCTAGGTGGGGCAAGATTCAGCAGTTCTGAGTTAGGTCAAAGTGGGGACGAGAGACACCAGGTCCAGGTGAGGCCAAACTGAGTACCAGAGTCACCAGATCCAGGTGAGGTCCATGTTGGAAAGAGAGTCACCATGTCCAGGAGAGGTCTAGAAGGGGACCAGAGTCACCAGATCCAGTTGAAGTCCAGGTGGGGACCAGAGTCACCAGATCCAGGTGAAGCCCAGGTGGGGACCAGAGTCACTAGGTCCAGATGAGGCCCAGGTGAGGACCAGAGTTACCTCGTACACGTGATTCCCCGGCGGGGATCAGAGGCAACAGGTCCATGTGAGGCCAGCTTGGGGACCATGATCAACAGGTCTACTTGAGGCCCCGGTGTGGAACACAGTAACCAGGTCCAGGTGAGTCCCGGTGGTGAGAAGAGTCACCACGTCCAGGTAAGGCGCAAGTGGGGATCAGGATCACCAGGTACAGTGGAGGCCCTTGAAAGTACCAGAGTCAACAGTTCGAGGTCAGGCGCAGGTGGCAACCAGGGTCAGCAGGTCCAAGTCAGGCCAAAGTGGGGTTCACAGTCACTAGGGCACGGTGAGACCCAGAGGGGGACTAGAGTCACTTGGTCCAGGTGAGGTCCAGTTGTGGAACACAGTCTCTGGGTCCCAATTTTGCCCAGTTGAGGACCTGGTTCAACAGGGCCAGGTGAGGCCCAGATGGGGACTGGAGTCCCCAAATCCAGGTGAAGCCAAGGTGGGGACCACAGTCACTAGCTCCAGGTTTGCCTCAGGTGCAGACCAGAATCAGCAGGTCCAGGTGAGGTGCAGGTGGCAACCACACTCACCAGGTCCCGGTGAAGCCCTGGTGGGGACCAGAGTCACGAGGTACATGAGAAGCTAGAAACACTGCAGCCACCAGGTCCACATGATGTCCATGTGGGAATGAGAATCACCAGTTACAGGTGAGGCCCAGGTGGGTTTCGGACTCACCATGTCCAGGTGAGACCCAGGTGGGAACCAGTGTCACCATGTCCAGGAGTGCCCCAGGTGAAGACCAGAGTTGATAGGTCCGGCTGGGTCAATGTTAGTGTACAGTGTAACCATATCCTGATGCTACCCAGGTGGGTACCAGAGACACCAGGTCCTGGTGAGGCCCAGGTGGGACCAGACACATGAGGTCCAGGTGAGGTCCCGATGGGAACCACAGTCACCAGGTCAGGTGAGGCCATGCTTAGGATCAGAGTCACCAGTTACAGGTCTGGCCGAGGTGGAGCCAGAGTCACTTGGTACAGAAGAGGCCAAAGTCGGGACCAGAGTTACCAGGATCAGGTCAGTCCGAGAGGGGAATAGAGTAACCATGTCCCGATGATGCCCAGGTAGAACCAGAGTCACCAGGTCCAGATGGGGCGCAGGTGGGGAGCATGATCACTAGATCCCAGGAGGCCCAGTTGAGGACCAGAGTCACCAGATCTGGTTGAGGCCTAGAGGGGTACCAGAATCACCCGGTCCAGGTGACATCCAGATGGGGACCAGAGTCACCATGTCAGGGTGAGGCCCAGAAAGGTTCCAGAGTCATCATGTCCAGGTAAGGCTCAGGTGTGGAACAGAGTCACCAGGTACCAATGATGCCCAGGTGAGGACCAGAGTCACCAGGTCTGGGTGACCCGCAGATAGGATCAGAGTCACCAGTTCCAGGTGAGGCCAAGAAAGTGTCCACAGCAATCAGGTCCAGGTGGGGTACAAAGTCCCGAGGACTGGGTGAGGCCCAGATGGGGACCAGATTCACAAGGTCCAGGTGATTCCCAGGTGGTGAACAGAGTTACGAGTTCTGGGTGAGGACCAGGTAAGGACCAGATTCACCAGGTCCAAGTGAGGCCCACGTGGGGCCCTGTGTCACCAGGCATGTGTGAGGCCCAAATGACAACCCCTCTCACCAGGTCCAGGTGAGGCCAACCTGCAGGCCATGCAGAGGAAACATGTCCCGATGATGCCGAGGTAGGGACTAGAGTTCTCAGGTCCAGGTGAGGCCAACCTGCAGGCCATGCAGAGGAACATGTCCTGATGATGCCCAGGTAGGAACCAAATTTACCAGGTCCAGGTGAGGCCAACCTGCAGGCCATGCAATGGAACCATGTCCCGATGATGCCCAGGTAGGAACCAGATTTACCAGTTCCAGGTGAGGCCAACCTGCAGGCCATGCAATGGAACCATGTCCCTATGATGCCCAGGTACGGACCAGAGTCACCAGGTCCAAATGAGGCACAGATGGAGCATATTCACTAGGTCCAGGTGAGGCCCAGTTGAGGACCAAGTCACCAGATCAGGTTGAGGCCTAGAGGGGTACCAGAATCACCTGGTCCAGATGACATCCAGTTGGGGACCAGAGTCACCAGGTCAGGGTGAGACACAGAAAGGTTCCAGAGTCATCATGTCCAGGTGAGGCTCAGGTGTGGAACAGAGTCACCAGGTACCAATGATGCCCAGGTGTGGACCAGAGTCACCAGGTCAGGGTGACACGCAGATAGGATCAGAGTCACCAGGTCCAGGTGAGGCCAAGAAAGAGTCCACAGCAATCAGGTCCCGGTGGGGAACAAAGTCACCAAGACTGGGTGAGGCCCAGATGAGGACCAGATTGACAAGGTCCAGGTGAGGCCCAGGTGGTGACCAGAGTCCCCGGGTCTGGGAGAGGACCAGGTAAGGACCAGATTCACCAGGTCCAAGAGGCCCACGTGGGGACCTGAGTCACCAGGTATGGATGAGGCCCAGGTGGCAACCCCACTCACCAGGACCAGGTGAGGCAAACCTGCAGGCCAAAGTCACCAGATCGACGTGAGGCCCTAGCGGGGACCAGAGTCACCATGTAAATGTGAGTCTACCAGAACACCACTGTCACCAGGGCCAGGTGTGGTTCATGTGGGAACGAGAGTCACGAGGTCCAGGTGAGACCCAGGTGGGGACCACAGTCATCAGGACCAGATTGAGGCCTAGGTGGGGGGACCAGAGTCCTCAGGACCAGTTGAGGCCAAAGTATGGAGCAAAGTTATCATGTCCAGGTGAGGCCCAGGTGGGGAAGAGAGTAAACATGTCCCATTGATGCCAGGTGGGAAAAGAGTCACAAGGTCCAGACGCGGCCTAAGTGAGGAGTAGATTCACCAGGTCCTGTTGAGGCCCAATTGAGCACCAGAGTCCCCAGCTCCGGGTGAGTCCCAGAGGGGGACCAGAGGCACCCGGTTCTGGTGATATCCAGGTGGGGACCACAGTCACCATGTCAGGGTGACGCGCAGAGGGGGACGAGAATCACTAGGTCCAGGTGAGGCCCCGATGTGGAACTGAGAAACCAGGTCCCATGATGCCCATATGAGGACCTGAGTCACCAGTTCCATGTGAGGTCCTTGTGGGAACCAGTCACCTCGACCAGGTGAGGCACAGGTGGGACAACAGTCACCAGGTCCAGGTGAGGCCGAGTTATATAAGAGAGTATCCACGTCCCAATAATGCCCAGGTAAGGACCTGAGTCAACAGGTCCAGGAAAGGCCCAAATATGGATCAGAGTCATTGTGTTCCATGTGAGGCAAGATGGAGACCACAGGAACCAAGTCAAGGAAAGCCCCATATGGGAACCAGAGCCAAGAGATCCAGGTGAGGTCCAGGTGGGACCACAGTCGCAAGGTCCAGGTGAGGCGCAGGTGGCAACAGAATTCACCAAGTCCAGGTGAGGCCAAGGTCGCGACCAGTCACCAGATCCAGGTGCGGAACAGATAAGGACCAGATTCTCCAGGCCCAAGTGAAGCCCAACGGGTGACCAGAGTCACCAGGTCAGGGTGAGGGCCAGAGGGGGAACCAGAGTAACCAGTTTAGTTTGAGGCCCAGAATGGGACCAGAGGGTCCCTGGTCAAAGTGAGGCCCAGGTGTGGAATAGAGTATCCAGGTCCCAATGACGCCTGGGTGAGGACCAGAGTCACTAGGGCCATTCAGGCGCAGATGGGGAACAGAATCACTAGGTCCTATTGAGGCATAGAATAAGACCACATTCAGCAGTATCAGGTGAGCCCCTTGTGGGAACCAGAGCCACTCTATCCAGCTGAGTCCCAGGACCATGTGAGGCCCACGTGAGGACCAGATTCATCAGGGCGTATTCAGGCATAGCTGGGGACAAGGGTCACCAGGTCTGGGTGCGGCCTAGGTGGGGCAAGATTCAGCAGTTCTGAGTTAGGTCCAAGTGGGGACGAGAGATACCAGGTCCAGGTGAGTCCAAACTGAGGACCAGAGTCACCAGATCCAGGTGAGGTCCATGTTGGAAAGAGAGTCACGAGGTCCAGGAGAGGTCCAGGTGGAGTCCAGAGTCACCAGATCCAGGTAAAGTCCAGGTGGGGACCAGAGTCACCAGATCCATGTGAAGCCCAGATGGGGACCAGAGTCACTAGGTCCAGATCTGGCCCAGGTGAGGACCAGAGTTACCAGGTACACGTGAGGACCCGGTGGGGATCAGAGGCAACAGGTCCATGTGAGGCCGGCTTGGGGACCATGGTCAACAGGTCTACTTGAGGCTCAGGTGTGGAACACAGTAAGCAGGTCCAGGTGACTACCCATTGGTGACAGGAGTCACCACGTCCAGGTGTGGCCCAGGTCCAACCAGGATCACCAGGTCCAGGGAAGGCCCTTGAAAGAACCAGAGTCAACAGTTCGAGGTCAGGCCCAGGTGGCAACCAGGGTCAGCAGGTCCAAGTCAGGCCAAAGTGGGGTTCACAGTCACTAGGGCACGGTGAGACCCAGAGTGGGACCAGTGTCACCTGGTCCAGGTGAGGTCCAGTTGTGGAACACAGTCTCCGGTTACCAATTTTGCACAGTTGAGGACCATGGTCAACAGGGCCAGGTGAGGCCTAGATGGGGACCGGAGTCCCCAAATCCAGGTGAAGCCAAGGTGGGGACCACAGGCACCAGATCCAGGGTAGTCTCAGGTGCAGACCAGAATCACCAGGTCCAGGTGAGGTGCAGGTGGCAACCACACTCACCCGGTCCCGGTGAGGCCCCGGTGGGGACCAGAGACACGAGGTACATGAGAAGCTTGAAACACTGCAGCCACCAGGTCCACATCATGTCCATGTGGGAACGAGGATCACCAGTTACAGGTGAGGACCAGGTGGGGATCCGACTCACCATGTCCAGGTGAGACCCAGATGGGAACCAGTGTCACCATGTACTGGTGTGCCCCAGGTGAAGACCAGAGTTATTAGGTCCGGCTGGATGAGTGTTAGTGAACAGTGTAACCATATCGTGATGCTACCCAGGTGGGTACCAGAGACACCAGGTCCTGGTGAGGCCCAAGTGTAACTGGAGACATGAGGTCCAGGTGAGGTCCCGATGGGAACCACAGTCACCAGGTCAGGTGAGGCCATGCTTAGGATCAGAGTCACCAGGTACAGGTGAGGCCCAGGTGGACACAGAGTCACCTCTTACAGAAGAGGCCAAAGTCAGGACCAGAGTTACCAGGATCAGGTCAGTCCCAGTGGGTAATACAGTAACCATGTCCCAATGATGCCAGGTACAACCAGAGTCACCAGGTCCATCGAGGCGCAGGTGGGGAGAATATTCACTAGGTCCAGGTGAGGCCCAGATGATGACCAGAGTCACTAGGTGTAGTTGAGGCCTAGAGGTGTATCAAATTCACCTAGTCTAGGGGACCTCCAGATGGGGACCAGAGTCACCATGTCAGGGTGAGGCCCAGAGGGGATCCAGAGTCATCATGTCCAGGTGAGGTTCAGGTGTGGAACAGAGTATCCAGGTCATAATGGTCCACAGGTGAGGACCAGATTCACCAGATCTGGGTGAGGCCCAGTTAGGAGCAGAGTTACAATTTTCAGGTGAGGCCAAGAAGGAGTCCACAGCAATCAGGTCCAGGTGGGGAACAAATTCACCAGGACTGGGTGAGGCCCAGATGGGGACCAGATTCACCAGGTCCAGGTGATTCCCAGGTGGTGACAAGAGTTTACCAGTTCCGGGTGAGGACCAGGTTAGGACCAGATTCACCAGGTCCAAGTGAGGCCCACGTGGGACCTGTGTCACCAGGTATGGGTGAGGCCCAGGTGGCAAGCCCACTCACCAGGGTCCTGGTGACGCCAACCTGCAGGCCATGCAGAGGAACCGTGTCCCGATGATGCCAAGGTAGGGACCAGAATTACCAGGTCAAGAAGAGGCCAACCTGCAGACCATTATGTGGAACCATGTCCCGATGTTGCCCACGTAGGGACCAGAGTCACCAGGTCCAAATGAGGCCCAGATGGAGCATATTCACTAGGTCCTGGTGAGGCCCATTTGAGGACCAGAGTCACCATATCTGGTTGAGGCCCAGAGGGGGTACCAGAATCCCCTGGTCCAGGTACATCCAGATAGGGACCAGAGTCACCAGTTCCAGGTGAGGCCAAGAAAGAGTCCACAGCAATCAGGTCCAGGTGGGGAACAAAGTCACCAACCCTGTGTGAGACCCAGAAGGGGACCAGATTCACCAGGTCCAGCTGAGGCCCAGGTTGTGACCAGAGTCCCCGGGTCCGGGAGAGGACCAGGTAAGGACCAAATTCACCAGGTCCACATGACCCACGTGGGGAACTGAGTCACCAGGTATGGGTGAGGCCCAGGTGGCAACCACACTCACCAGGTCCAGGTGAGGCCAACCTGCAGGCCAGAGTCACCAGATTCACGTGAGGCCCTAGTGGGGACGGGAGTCACAAGGTAATGTGAGTCTACAAGAACACCACAGTCACCAGGTCCAGTAGTGGTTCATGTGGGAACGGGAGTCGCCAGGTCCAGCTGAGACCCAGTTGGGGACGACAGTCACCAGGTCCAGATTGAGGCCTAGGTTGGGGGACGAGAGTCATCAGGACCAGTTGAGGCCAAAGTGTGCAGCAAAGTTATCATGTCCAGGTGAGGTCCAGGTGGGGAACAGAGTAACCATGTCCCATTGATGCCAGGTGGGAAAAGAGTCACAATGTCAGACGAAGCCTAAGTTTGGAGTAGATTCACCAGGTCCTGTTGAGGCCCAGCTGAGGACCAGTGTCCCCAACTCTGGTTGTGTCACCCGGTCTGGTGATATCCAGGTGGGGACCAGAGTCACCAGATCCAGGTAAAATCCAGGTGGGGACCAGAGTCACCAGATCCAGGTGAAGTCCAGGTGGGGACCAGAGTCTCTAGGTGCAGATAAGGCCCAGGTGAGGCCCAGAGTTACCAGGTACACGTGAGGCCCCGGTGGGGATCAGAGGCAACAGGTCCATGTTAGTCGGGCTTGGGGACAATGGTCAAGAGGTGTACTTGAGGCACAGGTGTGGAACACAGTAAGCAGGTCCAGGTGAGTCCCGGGTGGTGACAAAGGTCACCACGTCAAGGTGAGGACCAGGTGGGCACCAGGATCACCAGGTACAGGGGAGGCCCTTGAAAGAACCAGAGTCAACAGTTCGAGGTCAGGCGCAGGTGGCAACCAGGGTCAGCAGGTCGAAGCCAGGCCAAAGTGGGGTTCACAGTCACTAGGGCACGGTGAGATCCAGAGAGGGACCAGAGTCACCTGGTCCAGGTGAGGTCCAGTTGTGGAAACCAGTCACAGGGTCCCAATTTTGCCCAGTTGAGGACCATGGTCAACAGGGCCAGGTGAGGCCCAGATGGGGACCGGAGTCCCCAAATCCAGGTGAAAGCCCAGGAGGGAACCACAGTCACCAGATCCAGGGTAGTCTCAGGTGCAGACCAGAATCACCAGGTCCAGGTGAGGTGCAGGTGGCAACCACACTCACCAGGTCCCGGTGAAGCCCTGGTGGGGACCAGAGTCACGAGGTACATGAGAAGCTAGAAACACTGCAGCCACCAGGTCCACGTGATGCTCCATGCTGGAATGAGAATCACAAGTTACACGTGAGGACCAGGTGGGGATCTGACTCACCATTTCCAGGTGAGACCCAGGTTCGAACCAGTGGCACCATGTCCAGGTGTGGCCCAGGTGAAGACCAGAGTTAATAGGTCTGGCTGGGTCACTATTAGTGAACAGTGTAACCATATCCTGATGCTACCTAGGTGGGTACCAGAGACAACCAGGTCCTGGTGAGGTCCAGGTGTAACCGGAGACATGAGGTCCAGGTGAGGTCCCGATGGGAACCACAGTCACCAGGTCAGGTGAGGCCATGCTTAGGATCAGAGTCACCAGGTACAGGTGAGGCCCAGGTGGAGCCAGAGTCTCCTGGTACAGAAGAGGCCAAAGTCAGGACCAGAGTTACCAGGATCAGGTCAGTCCCTGTGGGGTAATACAGTAACCATGTCCCAATGATGCACAGGTAGAACCAGAGTCACCAGGTCCATCGAGGTGCAGGTGGGGGAGAATATTCACTAGGTCCAGGTGAGGCCCAGATGAGGACCAGAGTCACCAGGTCTAGTTGACGCCTAGAGGGGTACCAGATTTCACCTGGTCTAGGGGACATCCAGATGGGGACCAGAGTCACCATGTCAGGGTGAGGCCCAGAGGGCATCCAGAGTCATCATGTCCAGGTGAGTTCAGGTGTGAAATAGAGTATCCAGGTCATAATGGTCCACAGGTGAGGACCAGAGTCACCATATCTGGGTGAGGACCAGTTAGAAGCAGAGTCACAAGTTCCAGGTGAGTCCCAAGAAAGGAGTCCACAGCAATCAGGTCCAGGTGGGGAACAAAGTCACCAGGACTGGGTGAGGCCCAGATGGGGACCAGATTCACCAGGTCCAGGTGATTCCCAGGTGGTGACAAGGCCTTACCAGTTCCGGGTGAGGAACAGGTAAGGACCAGATTCACCAGGTCCAAGTTAGGCCCACGTGGGACCTGTGTCACCAGGTATGGATGAGGCCCAGGTGCAAGCCCCACTCTCCAGGTCCAGGTGAGGCCAACCTGCAGGTCATGCAGAGGAACAGTGTCCCGATGATGCCCAGGTAGGGACCCAGAGGTACGAGGTCCAGGTGACGTCCAACCTGCAGGCCATGCAGAGGGAACCGTGTCCCGATGATGCCCAGTAGGGACCAGAGTTACCAGGTCAAGAAGAGGCCACCATGCAGACCATTATTTGGAACCATGTCCCGATGTTGCCCACGTAGGGACCAGAGTCACCAGGTCCAAATGAGGCCCAGATGGAGCATATACACTAGATCCAGGTGAGGCCCAGTTGAGGACCAGAGTCACCAGATCTGGTTGAGGCACAGAGGGGTACCAGATTCACCTGGTCTAGGTGACATCCAGATGGGGACCAGAGTAACCATGTCAGGGTGAGGCCCAGAGGGGATCCAGAGTCATAATGTCCAGGGGATGCCTCAGGTGTGGAACAGAGTATCCAGGTCATAATTGTCCACAGGTGAGGACCAGAGTCACCAAATCTGGGAAAGGCCCAGTTAGGATCAGAGTTACCACTTCCAGGTGAGGCCAAGAAGGTGTCCACAGCAATCAGGTCCAGGTGGGGAACAAAGTCAGGTCTAGGTGATGCCCAGGTGGTGACCAGATTTACCAATCTCGGGGTGAGGACTAGGTAAGAGGACCAAATTCACCAGGTCCAAGTGAGGCCACGTGGGGACCTGTGTCACCAGGCATGGGTATGACCCAGGTGGGAACTCCACTCACGAGGTCAAGATGAGGCCAACCGGCAGGCCAAGTAGAGGAACCGTGTCCCGATGAAACCCAGGTAGGGACAAAGAGTTACCAGGTCCAGGTGAGGCAAACCAGCAGGCCATGCTGTGGAACCATTTCCCGATGATGCTCAGTGAGTGACCAGAGTCTCCAGGTCCAAATGAGGAGCCAGATGGAGCATATTCACTAGGTCCAGGTGAGGCCAAGTTGAGGACAAAAGTCACCAGATCTGGTTGAGGCCTAGAGGGGTACCAGAATCACCTGGTCCAGGTGACATCCAGAATTGGACCAGAGTCACCAGGTCAGGGTGAGGCCCAGAGAGGTTCCAGAGTCATCATGTCCAGGGGAGGCTCAGGTGTGAAACAGAGTAATCAGGTACCAATGATGCACAAGTGAGGACGAGAGTCACCAGGTCTGTGTGACACACAGATAGGATCAGAGTCACCAGTTTCCAAGTGAGGCCAAGATAGAGTCCACAGCAATCAGGTCCAAGTGGGGAACAAAGTCACCAGGACTGGGTGAGGCACAGATGGGGACCAGATTCACCAGGCCCCAGGTGAGGCCAAGGTGGTGACCAGAGTCCCCGGGTCTGGGAGAGGACCAGGTAAGGGCCAAATTCACCAGATCCAAGAGGCCCACGTGGGGACGTGGTCACCAGTTATGTGTGATGCCCAGGTGGGAACCCCACTCACCAGGTCCAGGTGAGGCCAACTTGCAGGCCAGAGTCACCAGAACAGGTGAGGCCCCAGTGGGGACCGGAGTCACCAGGTAAATGTGAGTCAACAAGAACACCCACAGTCACCAGGTCCTAGATGTTTTTCATGTGGGACGCGAGTCACCATGTCCAGCTGAGACCCAGGTGGGAACCACAGTCAACCAGGTCCAGATTGGGCCTAGGTGGGGGGACCAGATTCATCAGGAGCAGTTGAGGCCAAAGTGTTGAGCAAAGTTATCATGTCCAAGTAGAGGCATAGGTGGGGAACAGAGTAACCATGTCCCATTGATGCCAGGTGGGAAAAGAGTCACAAGGTCCGGACGAGGCCTAAGTGAGTGAGTAGATTCACCAGGTCCTGTTGAGGCCCAGCTGAGGACCAGTGTCCCAAGCTCTGGGTGAGTCCCGAGGGGGACCAGAGTCACCAGGTTCTGGTGATATCCAGGTGGGGACCAGAGTCACCACGTTCAGGGTGAGGCCCAGAGGGGGACGAGAATCCCTAGGTCCAGGTGAGGCCCCAATGTTGGACCTGAGAAACCAGGTCCCCATGATGCCCATATGAGGACCTGAGTCACCAGGTCCAGGTGAGGTCCCTGTGGGAACCCGTCACCTCGTCCAGGTGAGGCCCAGGTGGGACCACACTCACCAGGTCCAGGTGAGGCCAAGTTATATAAGAGTATCCAGGTCCCAATGATGCCCAGGTAAGGACCAGAGTCACAGGTCCAGGAGAAGCCCAAATATGGATCAGAGTCATTGTGTTCTAGGTGAGGCGAGAAGGAGACCCACAGGAACCAGGACCAGGAGAGCGCCATATGGGAACCAGGAGCCACCAGATCCAGGTGAGGTCCAGGTGGGACCACAGTCACAAGGTCCAGGTGAGGCGCAGGTGGCAACAGGATTCACCAAGTCCAGGTGAGCCCCAGGTGGCGACCTGTCACCAGATCCAGGTGTGGACCAGCTAAGGACCAGATTCACCAGTCCAAGTGAAGCCCAAGGGGTGACCAGAGTCACCAGGTAAGGGTGAGGCCCAGAGGGATAACCAGAGTAACCAGTTTAGTTGAGGAACAGAATGGGACCAGAGGTCCCTGGTCAGAGTGACACCCTGGTGTGGAATAGATTATCCAGATCCAATGATGCCTGGGTGAGGACCAGAGTCACTAGGGTCATGCAGAGCGCAGATGGGGAACAGAATCACTAGGTCCTGGTGAGGCATAGAATAAGACCAGAGTCACAACAGAATCAGGTGAGCCCCTTGTGGGGAACCAGAGCCACTCAATCCAGCTGAGTCACACGTCCATGTGAGGCCCCACGTGAGGACAAGATTCATCAGGTCGATATTGAGGCATGAGCTGGGGACAAGAGTCACCAGGTCTGGGTGCGGCCTAGGTGGGGCATGATTCAGCAGTTCTGAGTTAGGTGAAGTGGGGATGAAGAGACACCAGGTCCAGGAGAGGCGAAAATGATGACCAGAGCACCAGATCCCGGTGAGGTCCATGTGGAAAGAGAGTCACCAGGTCCAGGAG
This sequence comes from Canis lupus familiaris, assembly GCF_011100685.1. Taxonomy (NCBI): domain Eukaryota; kingdom Metazoa; phylum Chordata; class Mammalia; order Carnivora; family Canidae; genus Canis; species Canis lupus. The sequence goes on along the minus strand of NW_023331119.1, from coordinate 2,970 downwards.
AGGTCCAGTTGGGACCAGAGTCACCAGATCCAGGTGAAGTCCAGGTGGGGACCTGAGTCACCAGAATCAGGTGAAGCCCAGGGTGGGACCAGAGTCTCAGGGTCCAGATAGAGGCCCTGGTTAGGACCAGAGATACCCGGTACACGTGAGGCCCCGGTGGGGATCAGAGGCAACAGGCCATGTGAGGCCGGCTTGGAGACCAGGGTCACAAGTCTACTTGTGGCCCAGATGTGGGAACAAAGGTAAGCAGGTCCAGGTGAGTCCCCGGTGGTGACAAGAGTCACCACGTCCAGGTGAGGCCCAGGTGGGGACCAGGATCACCAGGTACAGGGTAAGCCCTTGAACGAACCAGAGTCAACAGTTCGAGGTCAGGCGCAGGTGGCAACCAGCGTCAGCAGTTCCAAAGTCAGGCCAAAGTTGGATTCACAGTCACTAGGGCACGGTGAGACCCAGAGGGGGGACCAGAGGTCACATGGTGCAGGTGAGGTCCAGTTGTGGAAACACAGTCACCGGGTCCCAATTGTGCCCAGTTGAGGACCATGGTCATCAGGGTCAGATGAGGCCCAGATGGGGACCGGAGTCCCCAAATCCATTGAAGCCCAGGTGGGGGACCACAGTCACCAGATTCAGGGTAGTCTCAGGGGCAGACATGAATCAGCAAAGTCCAGGTGAGGTGCAGGTGGCAACCATACTCACCAGGTCCCGGTGAGGCCCTGGTGGGGACCAGAGCCACGAGGTGCATGAGAAGCTAGAAACACTGCAGCCACCAGGTCCACATGATGTCCATGTGGGAACGAGAATCACCAGTTACATTGAGGCCACAGTTGAGGATCAGACTCACCATGTCCAGGTGAGACCCATGTGGGAACCAGTGTCACCATGTCCAGGTGTTCCCCAGGTGAAGACCACAGTTAATAGGTCCGGGTGGGTCACTGTTAGTGAACAGTGTAACCATATCCTGATGCTACCCACGTGGGGACCAGAGACACCAGGGCCTGGTGAAGCCCAGGTTGGACAAGAGACATGAGTTCAGGTGAGGTCCCGATGGGAACCACAGTACCAGATCAGGTGAGGCCATGCTTAGGTCAGAGTCACCAGTTACAGGTGAGGCCCAGGTTGAGTCAGAGTCACCTGGTACAGAAGAGGTCAAAGTCAGGACTAGAGTTACCAGGATCAGGTCAGTCCAGCGGGGAATAAAGTAACCATGTCCCGATGATGCCCAGGTAGAACCAGAGTCACCAGGTCCAGATGAGGCGCAGGTGGGGAGCATGTTCACTAGGTCCCGTTGAGGCCCAGTTGAGGACCAGAATCACCAGGTCTAATTGAGGCATAGAGGGGTACCAGATTCACCTGGTATTGGTGATATCCAGATGGGGACCAGAGTCACCATTTCAGGCTGAGGCCCAGAGGGGATCGAGAGTCATCATACCAGGTGAGGTTCAGGTGTGGAACAGAGTATCCAGGTCATAATGGTCCACAGGTGAGGACCAGAGTCACCAGATCTGGGTGAGGCCAGTTAGGATCAGAGGCAACAGTTCCAGGTGAGGACAATAAGGATTTCACAGCAATCGGTCCAGTGGGGAACAAAGTCACCAGGACTGGGTGAGGTCCAGATGGGGACCAGATTCACAAGGTCCAGGAGAGTCCTGATATGACCAGAGTTACCAGTTTCCGGGTGAGGACCAAGTAAGACCATGATTCACCAGGTCCAATTGAGGCCCACGTGGGGACCGTGTCACCAGGTATGGGTGAGGCACAGGTGGCAACCCCACTCACCAGGTCCAGGTGAGGCCAACCTGCAGGCCATGCAGAGGAACGGTGTCAGGATGATGCCCAGGTAGGGACTGGATTTACCAGGTCCAGGTGAGGCCAACCTGCAGCCATGCAGTGGAACCATGTCCCGATGATGCCCAGGTAGGAACCAGACTTACCAGGTCCAGGTAAGGCCCAGATAGAGCATTCACTAGGTCCAGGTGAGGCCCAGTTCAGGACCAGAGGCACCAGATATCGTTGAGGACTAGAGGGGTACCAGAATCACCTGGTCCAGTGGCATCCAGATGGAGACCAGAGTCAGCAGGTTAGGGTGAGGCCCAGAGGGTTCCATAGTCATCGTGTCCAGGTGAGGTCAGCGTGTGGAACATAGTCACCAGGTACCAATCATGTCCAGGTGAGGACCAGAGTCACCACGTCTAGGTGACGCAGATAGGATCAGAGTCACCAGTTCCAGGTGAGGCCAAGAAAGAGTCCACAGCAATCATGTCCAGGTGGGGAACAAAGTAACCAGGACTGGGTGAGGACTAGATGGGTACCAGATTCACCAGGTCCAGGTGAGGCCCAAGTGGTGACCAGAGTTACCAGTTCCGGAAAGGACCAAGGTAAGGACCAGATTCACCAGGTCCAAGAGGTCCACCGGGGACCTGAGTCACCAGGAATGGAGTGGCAACCCACTCACCATGTCCAGGTGGGGCCATCCTGCAGGCCAGAGTCACCAGATCCAGTTGAGGCCCTAGTGGGGACCGGAGTCACCAGGTAAATGTGAGTCTACAAGAACACCACAGTCACCAGGTCCAGGTGTGGGTCATGAGGGAATGAGAGTCACTAGGTCCAGGGTAGACCCAGGTGGCGACAGTCACCATGTCCAGATTGAGGCCTAGGTGGGGGGAAGTGTCATCAGGACCAGTTGAGGCCAAAGTGTGGAGCCAAGGTATCATGTCCAGGTGAGGCCCAGGTGGGGAACAGAGTAACCATGTCCCATTGATGCCAGGTGGGAAAAGAGTCACAAGGTGCAGACGAGGCCTAAGTGAGGAGTAGATTCAACAAGTACTGTTGAGGTCCAGTTGAGGACCAGTGTCCCCAGCTCCGGGTGAGTCCCAGAGGGGGACAAGAGTCACCCGGTTCTGATGATATCCAGGTGAGGACCAGAGTCACCAGGTTAGGGTGAGGCCCAGAGTTGGACGAAATCACTAGGTC